>NW_006776468.1:1341331-1369763 GCF_000442215.2 Lipotes vexillifer | reverse complement strand
TTTTTTTTTTTTTTTTTTTTATCTCGTAGTTTTGATTTGGATTTTCCTGATAATTATTGATGTTGAGCACCTTTTCATGTTAACAGTTGGCCATCTGGATGTCATTTTGGAAAAATGGCTATTCAGATCCTCTGCCCATTTTTAAAAATTAATTTATTTTGGGGCCACATTGGGTCTTCGTTGTTGTGCACGGGCTTCTCATTGCAGTGGCTTCTCTTGTCACAGAGCATGGGCCCTAGGTGAGCAGGCTTCAGTAGTTGCAGCACACGGGCTCAGTAGTTGCAGCACGTGGGCCCTAGAGCACATGGGCTTCAGCAGTTGTGGCGCCCGGGCTTAGTTGCTCCGCAGCATGTGAGATCTTCCCGGACCAGGGCTCAAACCCATGTCCCCTCCATTGGCAGGCGGATTCTTAACTACTGTCCCACCAGGGAAGTCCCCTCTGCCCATTTTTTATCAGATTTTTTTGCTATTGAGTGGCATACGTTTTAAAATATATTTTATTTATTTTTTATTTTAAAAATTTATTTATTTATTTATTTGGCTGTCCTGGGTCTTAGTTGCGTCACATGGGATCTTTGTTGCCGTGTGTGGGATCTTCATTGCAGCATGAGGGATCTTTAGTTGAGGCATGCAGGATCTAGTTCTCTGACCAGGGATTGAACCCGGGCCCCCTGCATTGGGAGCTCAGAGTCTTAACCACTGGACCACCAGGGAAGTCCCTAATATATTTTAGGTATTACTGTCTCATCAGATACATGATTTGCAAATATTTTCTCCCATTCTGTAGGTTGCTTTTTCATTTTGTCAGTGGCTTCCTTTGCTGTACAGAAGCTTTTTAGTTTGATGTAGTCCCACTTGTTGATTTTTGCTTTTGTTGCCTTTGGTTTTGGTGTCAAATCCAGAAAACCATCACCAAGACTAATGTCAAGGAGCTTACCTTCTGTTTTCTTCTAGGAATTTTATGGTTTCAGCTCTTATATTTGAGTATTTAATCCATTTTGAGTTGATTTTTGTGTATGGTGTAAGATGGTGGTCCAGTTTCACTCTTTTGCATGTGGCTGTCCAGTTTTCTCCGTACCATTTATTGAAGAGGCTGCCCTTTCCCCTTTGTATATCCTTGGCTCTTTTGATGTAAATTAATTGACCTTGTGTGTGGGTTTATATCTGGGCTATTTCATTCCATTGACGCATGTGTCTGTTTTTATGCTAAATACCATACTGTTTTGATTGATTTAGCTTTGTAATATAGTTTGTGTTCAGGAAGTTTGAAGCCTCCCGCTTTGTTATTCCTTCTCAAGATTGCTTTGACTATTTGGGGTCTTTTGTAGTTCCGTGCCAGTTTTAGGATTGTTTCTTCTATTTCTGTGAAAAACGCCATTGGAATTTGGATAGGGATTGCACTGAATCTGTAGATTGCTTTGGGTAGTATGAACATTTAAACAGTTTTCTTCCAATCCATGAGTGTGGAATATCTTTCCATTTAGTTGTGTCTTCTTCAGTTTTTTTCATCAGTGCCTTATAGTTTTCAGTGTAGAGATCTTTTACCTCCTTGGTTAAATTTATTCTTAGGTATTTTATTCTTTTTGATCCAGTTGTAAATGGGATTGTTTTCTTAATTTCTCTTTCTTATGGCTCATTATTAGTATAGAAATGCAATTGGTTTTTATATATTGATTTTGTATCTTACAGCTATACTGAGTTTATTAGTTCTAACAGTTTTTTTGGTGGAGTCCTTAGGGTTTTCTATACGTAATATATTGTCATCTGCAAATAGAGACAATTTTACTTCTTCCTGTCCAATTTGGATGCCTTTTCTTTTTCTTTTTTTTTTTTTTGCCTAATTGCCCTGGCTAGGACTTTCAAAACTGTTTTGAATAAAAGTGGTGAATAAAAGTTGTCTTGTTGGGCTTCCCTGGTGGCACAGTGGTTAAGAACCCGCCTGCCAATGCAGGCGACATGGGTTCAAGCCCTGGTCCAGGAAGATCCCACATGCCGCAGAGCAACTAAGCCCATGTGCCACAACTACTGAGCCTGCACTCTAGAGCCCGTGAGCCACAAGTACTGAGCCTGCATGCTGCAACTACTGAAGCCTGTGCGCCTAGAGCCTGTGCTCCACAACGAGAAGCCACCACAGTGAGAAGACTGCACACCGCAACGAAGAGTAGCACCTGCTCGCCGCAACTAGAGAAAGCCCGCGCACAGCACAAGACCCAATGCAACCATAAATAAATAAATAAATAAGTCTTGTTCCTTAAAAAAGCTTTCAGCTTTTTATTATTGCATATGATGTTAGCTTTGGGCTTATCATATATGGTCTTTATTGTGTTGAGGTATGTTCCCTTTGTACCCACCTTTTTTTAAAAAAACATATTTATTTATTTGGCTGGCTCAGATCTTAGTTGTGGCATGTGGGATCTTCGTTGTGGCATGTGGGATCTTTAGTTGTGGCATTCAGGATTTTTAGTTACGGCATTGAACTCTTAGTTGCAGCATGTGGGATCTAGTTCCCTGACCAGGGATCAAACCTGGGCCCCCTGCATTGGGAGCGTGGAGTCTTAGCCACTGGACCACCAGGGAAGTCCCCCCTCTGTACCCACCTTGTTGAGAGTTTTTATCATTAATAGATGTTCAGTTTTGTTTTTTTATTTTGCGGTACACAGGCCTCTCACTGCTGTGGCCTCTCCTGTTGTGGAGCACAGGCTCCGGATGCGCAGGCTCAGTGGCCATGGCTCACAGGCCCAGCCTCTCCGCAGCATGTGGGATCCTCCCGGACCGGGGCACGAACCTGTGTCCCCTGCATCGGCAGGCGGACTCTCAACCACTGCGCCACCAGGGAAGCCCAGATGTTCAGTTTTGTCAAATGCTTTTTCTGCATCTATTGAGATGATCATATAACTTTTATCCTTCATTTTGTTCATGTGGTATATCACAACATGGTGCTTCATGGATGTTGAACCATCCTTCCATTCCTGGAATAAATCCCACTTGATCATGATGTATGATCCTGTTAATGTATTGTTGAATTCAGTTGGCTAATATTTTGGTGATGATTTTTGCGGTACGCGGGCCTCTCACTGTTGTGGCCTCTCCCGTTGCGGAGCACAGGCTCCAGATGCTTAGGCTCAGCGGCCATGGCTCACGGGCACAGCCGCTCCGCAGCATGTGGGATCTTCCCGGACCGGGGCATGAACCCGTGTCCCCTGCATCGGCAGGCAGACTCTCAACCACTGCGCCACCAGGGAAGCCCGGTATTAATTCTTTTTAAAATGTTTGGTGGAACTCACTAGTGGAGCCGTCTGGCCCTGGACTTCTGTTTGTTGGGGTGATTTTTGTTACTGATTCAATCTCCTTGCTAGTAACTGGTCTGTTCATATTTTCTGTTTCTTCATGATTCAGTCTTAGTAGGTTGTATGTTTCTAGGAATGTTTCCATATCTTCTGGGTTGTCCAGTTTTTTGACATGTAATTATTCATAGTAGTCTCTTATGATCCTTTGTATTTCTGTGGTATCAGTGCTAATGTCTTCCCTTTCATTTCTGATTTTATTTGAGTCCTCTCTCTTTTTGTCTTGGTAAGTCTAGCTAAATATTTGTCTATTTGTAAAATCTTTTTGAAAAACCAGTGAGAGCTTGTATACCATTTTAAGAAAGGGTGATAAACTGTGGAGAAGTGACTAGACAAAGTTAAAAGGATTTGGGATTCTCGGGGTAGTAAATTGTGGGAAGGTAAATATATGGGGAAATTAATGGAAGATAAGGGTCATTTTAGTAAGGTTTGTTTATGCAGACTCCAGTTGGTGCTGTCTCCTGTGGTAAAAGTCATTTCTGGTGATTGAGTCATTCTCGTTTTCCTGGTATGGGAGAGGGAGATGTCTTTACAAATAGAAATATATGCCCTGCCTTTAGACAGAAAAGGGGAGGGCAGAGAGTTCCTCTTGTGTCTTCTGTTTCATAATTGCCTTCAGCTCAAAATAATCCTCATGCCAAAGTGGCATACTTTGGGGTGGTATATTCTTTTTTTTTTTTTTTTTTTTTTGGCGGTACGTGGGCCCCTCACTGTTGTGGCCTCTCCCGTTGCGGAGCACAGGCTCCAGACGCGCAGTCTCAGCGGCCATGGCTCACGGGCCTAGCCGCTCCACGGCATGTGGGATCTTCCTGGACTGGGGCATGAACCTGCATCCCCTGCCAGCGCCACCAGGGAAGCCCAATTTTAACCATTTTAAGTGTGTAATTCAGTGGCATTAAGTAAATTCATAATGTTGTGCAACCAGTATCACTATCAATTTCCAGAATTTTTCATCATCGCTAACAGAAACTTAGTACCTATTAGACAATTCCTCCATTCTCCCCACCCCACAGTTCCTGGTAACCTCTATTCTACTTTCTGTCTCTATTAATTTGCCTATTCTGGGTACTTCATATAAGTTGAGATAAGTATACAGTATTTATCCTTTTTGTCTGGCTTATTTCACTTAGCATTATGCATTCAGGATTTATTCGTGTTGTAACCTGTATCAGAATTTCATTCTTTTTTAAGGCTGAATAATATTCCTTTATATGTGTATACCACATTTTATTTGTCTGTTCTGTTGCTGGACACTGGTTTGTTTCATTTCTGTTCCATTAGTCTGTGTGTCTGTCCTTCTGCCACTATCATCCTGTTTTGATTACTGTAGCTTTATAGTAAGTTTTAAAACAGGTAAGTGTGAATCTTCTAACCTTGTTCTTCTTTTTCAAGATTATTTTGGTTATTCAGGGTCCCTTTTAATTCCATATGAATTTGATTGCTTTTTCTAGTCCTACAAAAAGCCTATGGCAATTTTGATAGGGATTACATTGGATCTGTAGATTGCTTTTGTCCATCTGTGAACCTAAGATGTGTTTCTACTTATTTATGGAATTGTTTTCTTAATTTTCTTTCAGATTGTTCATTGCTGGTTTATAGAAATATAACTGACTTTTATGTGTTGATCTTGGACCACTACAACTTTGCCAAACTTATTTATTAGCTCTAGTAGTTTTTTAATTAATTAATTTATTTATTTTTGGCTGTGTTGGGTCTTCGATGCTGCACACGGGCTTTCTCTAGTTGTGGCAAGCGGGGGCTATTCTTCATTGCAGTGTGTGGGTTTCTCATTGTGGTGGCTTCTCGTTGCGGATTATGGGCTCTGGGTGCATGGGCGTCAGTAGTTGTGGCATGTGGGCTCAGTAGTTGTGGCTCGCGGGCTCTAGAGCACAGGCTCAGTAGTTGTGGTGCACAGGCTTAGCTGCTCTGCGGCATGTGGGATCTTCCCAGACCATGGCTTGAACCCATGTCTCCTGCATTGGCAGGCAGATTCTTAACCACTGTGCCACCAGGGAAGCCCAGTACATTTAACTTTGATACAATACTTTAATCTTCTATTTGTACATTATTTGTAGATTATGACCAAAGAAATAATTTTTTTACAGCATTGTAGCCCCTGAACACTTTCTTTAATTAAAAAAATCAAAGTGAATTTTTGAAAGTTTTTTTTAAAAAGTCAGAAAACACAACAAATTAAAATGAAAAATTATTCATAACCATTTTTGTTTTTTTTTAAACATACATAAATAAAGCATGCATATATAGGTAAAGTGCTCTCCTGTGTTGCTCCCAACATTCCTGTTGTATACACTATTAGCAGTTTGTGTATTCTTCCAGATGTTTTTATGCATGTATATACATACACACAAACATATGTGTATATGTTTGTTCTTATGTCTACAGATTAAAAACTGGATTTGAAACATCTTTATGTATGGCTAATATTTTAAAACTTGTAATATAATTTTTCAAAATGGGAAGAGAAGTACTGTTCATTGTCTACTAGATAGAAACAAAAGTGCTAGATATTTTATGAATACTTATGTAGGAAGGTATTGGGTTGGCCAAAAAGTTCTTTTGGGTTTTCTTGTAAGATGTTATGGAAAAACCTGAACACATTTTTTGGCCGGCCCAATATTTGCTCAGGTGCATTTAATTTATCACTCAGCACTGCAGTGCTTACTCAGTGCAAGAATCACTTTGTCAAGGGGTTGAAAGGTAATTAATGTACCCTAATTAGCTTCTCCCTTTATGTGTTCCACTTGACCTACTTAAAATGTATGTGATTTATAATTTTTCCCTTTATTTATAATATCATAATCTGGAAGTGACATATAGATAAAAATATGCTTATCTCCATGTAATAAGAAGGTTATGTAAGGTAAATTTTTACTTACTTTCGTCCAGTAAATTCTATAATTTACATGGGAGGGAGATCAACTGCTAGAGAAAGCAAAACATTTAGTTTGAAGACTCATGTTTAGTTGAACTAAATTTGAACATACTCATGATTTTAAGAATGATGAATTATCTTGAAGTTTATCCTTTTGGATTATAAAGTTCATAAGTATAAAGACTGTGTCTGTCTAGTTCATTGCTGTATTCCCAGCTTTTAGAACATAGAAGGTATTCAATAAATACTTGTTTAATTAGATGAGAATGTAGAAATAGGCCAGTATTTCATTCATTCTTAATTGTGTTCTTTTAGCAACTTTATGTAGGAACAGCTTTATAATCATTTCATTCTTCTTATATTTCTGCAGATGAGAAAAGCAAGTTATAAGGAGGCTATGGGAGCCCTCTGTAATACATGTGACGTGGTCATTATCTGTTTGGTGGTGGTGGAGCTATCAGTAAACTGTCATTATCCATAAATAGCAGATTCCCCATGCTGCTGGTCAACTCAGTTCAGTATAGAGCTCCCCCAGAGAAGGAATATAGACAGCAGCAAGTCTCTAGTGACTCCTTTTGGTGATTAGGTTTTAACCTACCTGCTGATTCAAGGAGGCGAATTGGTTCTTGTTGGGCCCTCCTGGTCATGGCATTCAGTTCAGTAAGGACTAGGTTTGAGAAGCCCAGTGTTTGAACTTGAAGTTTTCCCAGGAGGGGATCAATTGTTCCTTTTGCTGGGTTTTCATTGCACCTTACTTTACTTTTATTATAGTTATTTACCTCATTCTGCTGAGAACTATGGTTAGGTGTTTCTAAATGTCATTCCCTGTAGATTTGTTCTTCTGAGTGCCTTGTCTTTGTACCTTCCATAGTGATAGCAAAGTGCTTTTGTATAGCACACGTTTAAACTGTTAATCCTTATACGTAGAAGAAGTTTAAATTCTACAAAATTATAGATCCAACTGTTGCTAGTTTTATAAGCCACATCCTTTTCAAAGAAGATAAGTATAAATAAGTAGCCAATTAGAAAAAAAAGTATGTATTATAGCAAGCTCTCCCCCATCTAGTGATTTCAGAAGCCTGATTTTTTTTTAAAAAAGCAGCTTTATTGAGATATAATTCATATACCATACAGTTCATCCACTTAAAAAGTATATGATTCAGTAGTGTTTAATATATTCACAGATTTGTGCAGCCATCACCACAAGCAATTTTGGAACATTTTCATTACCCCCAAAGAAACCTGCATACATAACTGCATACCTTAACTGTCATTCCCTTTTCCCCTTCAACTCAACCATTATTCTACTTTGTCTTCTATAGATTTTCATGTTCTGGACAATGGAATCATATAATATGTGGTCTTTCATGACTGTTTTTTCACTTAGTCTAATGTTTTCATGGTTTATCCATGTTACAGCATGTTTTATTCCTTTTTACTGCCTTTTAATTTATAATTAAATATTAAATATATTTAATTATATGTATATGTATTCACACATACACCACATTTTATTTATTCATTTGGGTTGTTCCACTTTTTGGCTATTATAAATAATACAGCTATGAACATTTATATACAAGTTTTTGTATGATTGTATGTTTCATTTCTCTTGAAATATACAGCTAGGATTGAAATTGCTGGTTTATATGGTAACTGTATGTTTAACCTTTTGAGGAACTACTAGACTGTTTTCCAGCCAGTTGCATCATTTTACATTTTCATCAGCAGTGTATGAAAGTTCCAATTTCTCCACATCCACACCAACACTTGTTATTATCTGTCTCTTTCATTATAGTCATCCTAGTGGGTATGAAGTGGTATCTCATTCCGGTTTGATTTTCATTTCCGTGATGCCTAATGACATTGAATATCTTTTCATGTGCTTGTGGGCCATTTGTATATCTTCTTTGGAGAGATATCTATTCAGATCCTTTGCCCATTTTTAATTTTAGTCACTTTTTTTTCTGTTAAGTTGCAAGGTTCTTTATGTGTTCTAGATACAATTTTTTTGTCAGGTATATCATTTGGCTCTTAACATTTAGGTCTTTGATCCATTTTGAGTTAATTTTTGCACATATGGTGTGAGATAGGGGACCAGCTACATTCTTATATTCACATTGTTCCCCTTTCCCCACAGTATTATCTATAACTTTTTTGTTAATTAAAAAAGAAGTTTTTTTGAAGCAATCTAAAACTTAAAAGTTGCAAGTACGATACAAAGAACTTGATTTCTTGAACCATTCAGGGTAGGTTGCTGACATGATAGTCCATGATGACCATGTTTGTGTGTATTTCCCACCAATAAGAACATTCTCCAACGTAACCACAATACAACTATCAAAATCAGAAAATTAACATTGATGCATTACTACCATCTCATCCTCAGATCCCATTCAGGTGTTGCCATTGTCCCAGTAATGTCTTTTATAACAAAAGGAGCCAGTCCAGACTCACACATTGTATTTAATTGTCATGATTCTCTAGTCTTCTTCAATCTGGAACAGTCCCTCAGTCTTTCTTGACTTTCACAACCTTAACATTTTTGAAGATTCCAAGCCAGTTTTTTTTTTTTAGAGAGAATCTTTTTTTTAAAATAAATTTATTTATTTAATTTATTTATTTTTGGCTGTGTTGGGTCTTTGTTGCTGTGCGTGGGCTTCCTCTAGTTGCGGCTAGCGGGGGCTACTCTTCGTTGAGGTGCGTGGGCTTCTCATTGCGGTGGCTTCTCTTGTTGTGGAACACAGGCTCTAGGTGTGTGGTGCACGGGCTTAGTTGCTCCGTGGCATGTGGGATCTTCCTGGACCAGGGCTCGAACCATGTCCCCTGCATTGGCAGGCAGATTCTTAACCATTGCACCACCAGGGAAGCACCAAGCCAGTTATTTTGTAGAATGTCTTTCAGTTGTGGTTTGTCTGATGATTTGTCTGTGGTTTGTCTGATTTCCTCATGATTAGATTCAGCTTATGCATATATGGCAGGTATTTGGCAGAAGTGATGTTGTGTCCGTGATGCATCCTGTTGGGGGCCCGTGATCTCACCATTACTGTTGATAGTAACCTTGATTAAGGTATACTTGCCAGGTTTCTCCACTATTATATTAGTCTTTTTCAATACTTTTGTGATTAATAAGCATTTGTGGGAAGGCGTTCGAAATTATATGTCTTCCTCCTCATTAATCTTTCAACTTTTTCATTTATTTATTTATATCTGTGTGGACACATAGATTCCTATTTTGTTTAATGGCTTATATTCCCTTACTATTGTTATTTGTATTGATGCTCCAGTTATCCCAGATTTGGTAGTGGGAGTCCCTTCAAGCTGGCGTCTTTGTTCTTTTGTCATGGCCCCTCATTCTTTTGAGTACTTGGTTACTTTTTAGCACAACATAATGTTCCAGGTACATTTGGTACTTGCTCTGCCCAACCTCAGCCATTTCTCCAAAGAGCCCTGGTTCCTTTTAGTAGAGAATGGCAGAAACCAAGATCTGGGTGTTAGGTGTGCATATTAGGATTTTACTGATCCCAGGACCTCTCAGGGGACAGAGCTAGGGAATAGTTGTATTTTCTATAAGTACAGACATTTATATCTATCTATCTGTTGAATCCCATGAGTTCACATCAATAGCTGCAATTGCAGTCCAAACCAGGGGGTTCATTCTATTTTTCTACCTTTCCATATCTGTAACTTCCTTTTTAGACTGTGAGAACCCCAGTTCCTATTATCTATAGTAGTTTTACTTATTTGATCCATTTCTCTGTATTACCCAGTCTTTCATAGTTATTGCTACATTCTGCCTACCCCCTCCCATCCCCTGCCCAATTAGAAATTCTTTGCATCCTAATCTGGCTTTGCCCCACTGTGTTGGGATGCCCACCTCCTAGGACTGTGTCCTTGTTAGCTTGGTCTCCAACACTCTGTGCCACCCGGGTCCCAGGCCACTGCCCTTCTTCTTCACTCACCTTCAACACCCCACGCCAAGTTGCCCTCTTGAGGATTCCCTCCTCACCCTGCTGGAGCTCTGAGATCCTTGTTGTGCAGCTGCCCTCAAACATGGACCTAGTCCTCCCTCACCTGCTTTGGGCTCTGACACCAGCTCTTGGCCATCATGACCAGCTTTCCCTTAATGGCTTTTGGACTGAATTGTTTGTGAAGTGGCTTCATGTTGTCTTTTGAGAGAGAAGTTTTTTGGACATCTGTTTAGAATTAAAAGTTTATTTTTTTTCTAATTTAGAACTATTTTATTTGAAGAGATTTTCTTCTGTAGTTCTAAACACAAAGCGAATGCTGTTTGACTGCTTCAGAGGCATCATTGTATTTAAATGCATCATGTGATATATTTACATTTTAAGCCACGCTTGAAATTGAAGACTCAATACAAGCTTTTTAAAAAATTATTTATTTATTTATTTTTGGCTACATTGGGTCTTCGTTCCTGCGCGTGGGCTTTCTCTAGTTGCAGCGAGCAGAGGCTACTCTTCATTGCGGTGCGCGGGTTTCTCATTGTGGTGGCTTCTCTTGTTGCGGAGCACAGGCTCTAGGTGTGCGGGCTTCAGTAGTTGTGGTGCACGGGCTTAGTTGCTCCACGGCATGTGGGATCTTCCCGGACCAAGGCTCAAATCCGTGTCCCCTGCATTGGCAGGCAGATTCTTAACCACTGCGCCACCAGGGAAGTCCCAATACAACCTTTTTATTATTTTTAAAATTACTTAATTTATTGTGTGTGTGTGTACAAATATACATATTTTTTTAGCCTTTATTCTTTAATTTTATTTTTTTTATATAGCAGGTTCTTATTAGTTATCCATTTTATACATATTAGTGTGTATATGTCAATCCTGATCTCCCAATTCATCACACCACCACCACCCCGCCACTTTCCCCTCTTGGTGTCCATACGTTTGTTGTCTACATCTGTGTCTCTATTTCTGCCCTGCAAACCGGTTCATCTGTACCATTTTTCTAGGTTCCACGTATATGCGTTAATATACGGTATTTGTTTTTCTCTTTCTGACTCACTTCACTCTGTATGGCAGTCTCTAGATCCATCCATGTCTCTACAAATGACCCAATTTCATTCCTTTTTATGGTCAATACAACCTTTTTAACAAAGAAAGTATTAGTTGTAACAAAATATAACCATTCTACAGATTATCATTTTTCCTAATATGACCACTAAATATAGAGCCCCTATTAAGTTTTTTTTTTTAGAAAAAAATGACACAATAATGTAAACTGCATTTCCCTTCTTTTTACTAGTAATAAACTATGACATCCATTTGACAAAGCACTACCCAACCCTACCAAAGTCATTTCTGCAACCTTTGCAACTCAAAATTGACCATCTTTTACACTTAATTTGTTTTCTGTAAGGAATGGATGTAAATGGTTATGTCAAGTGCAGAAGTCAGTCTGTGTCAATTGGTGTGTATTTTATATTGTGTTCTTAACACCAGAAAATGAAAAATAAGTTCTCTTATGTGAATGAAACATACCCTTTGATAGTTATCACAAAGGCAGAATCAACTGATTTTTAGTCAGGACTAGTGTCTCAATGTCCATTTCTTTATTAATGCTTTTAATGGAAATGTGTTAAAGGCATAGGTATAAACACACACGTGAACAGCTTACTTCTCTCCCAATAACCACTTGCCTGGCCTTGCTCCTCCTTTTCATGGGATCAAGCTACTGAGCCCTCAGCTACAGAGGCTGTGGAGCCTAGTCAGTATTTTTAAATAAAGCAGATCTCATATCATCCTTTTCTGAAAAATGAAGTACAGAGAAGACTATGGAAAGTAGTGAGAAAGAGCATACTGTGAAAAACAAAAAACCAAAACCATAGGATGTGATGTTCAGATTTAGAGAAGAGCTGGTTCATGATAATTGTCAGTAAATCATAAAGTAGGGGGCAGATTGGGCCAGGACTGGAGAGGCAGGAAGGCCAGGGAGCCCCAGTGTGCCTGACAAAAGTGGGCATGCTCCAGATGGACAGTCTAATTATGACCATCATGGCAAACATTTTCACAAAGCTGTAAACTCTTCAAGGCCAGGGACGGTGGCTTACTCAAGTCTGTATCCCCACTTCCTAGCACTTTCTTGCACATGATAGACATTTAATACGTATTTCTGGGAACCAGGGAACTGAGCTGAATCAGCTCACTGCTTTCAAAGCCATTTTGGGTGGTGTCTATTCATGCAATTCATTCACTCCTCTGCCTAAGGCAGGGATGACAAACAGACTTTATCTCACTCTGATGGACTGGTAATGGATGCCTGGAAGCATGAATGACAGATTTTGATGGGACTTCCTTGGCAGTCCAGTGGTTAAGACTCCACGCTTCCACTGCAGGCACACGGTTTCAATCACTGGTTGGGGAACTAAGATCCCCGTAGGCCACGCGGTGGGGGAAAAAAAACTGCATAAAGAAAAAATGACGTGGATTTTTAGACCAATTCCTGGCATGGAGGAAAGGAGTGCCGCTCATTCACAATGCCACCTTGAAAGAATGGTGGCACAGACATTCTCTATTCCCCACCCCTGGTCTAGGAGAAGGGAATCCAACGAAAAGTTCGTATTTTGTAAGAAGGAAGAAAATGCAGATAGCTCGAATATTTCATTTTTTCAGGCAATTATTGGTAGAGTTCTAAAAGGGTTCTTTCTTTGGCTAATGTTTAACATTTAACATAAAATAACTCTTAATTTGATTTATAATTATTTGAATCTTAATGTACATTGGTTAATGAGCTGTGTTTGAGGAAATTAGAAAACAAATAATAATTTACATCTACAAAATAATAATATTCATTTCTCTTCTAGCTCTTCCACCAAAGCCACCTAAGCCAATGACTTCAGCCATTACAAATGGAATGAAGGATGGTTCTGTTTCTCTTCAGGATGCAGAATGGTACTGGGGGGATATTTCAAGGTAACTAGAAGGGTACTATAATTGAATGAAGTTTAAAAAAATAATTTTGAGATTATGAGTTAAAATAAAGCATTTTTAATGCCCCACAAGTTGTCATTCAAAGATTACCATTTAAAAAATTGTTTAGGAGACCTTTCAAATTTTCTAAACGCTTTTCTTCCCACAAAAAAAGTGACAAGAAAATCTTTCAATTATGGCTGTGATTATTACTTTTAATATTGTATTGAGGATAGATTTCTGAATAAATGAAACCTTTACATTTAGGATAGGTGCATGTGTTTTAGGATAAAAGATATTTATCTGTACTTAATTTTCCTTACTTTTCTGTTTCTAAGGCAATGGTTCCACAATCTTTGCATGCATAAGAATCATGGGGTAGGGTCCAGGAATCTGCATTTATAACCTCCCCAGGTGATTTTTATGCACCCTTCACACACCTCCTTTTGAGAAACAGGACTCTAGGATAGATTTGCTTTTTGGGTAAGATGTGGTTTTGGAAAGCTTTGAACTTACAAAAGGAAAAAATATATATGTATATATATATTAAAATTTTAACATTGTATTTTCTTGTTTTTAAAAAGTCCTATCCATTTCTGCCAAGTCAGATTCCAGGTTGCTTCTATATTGCTCAATATGCTTGTCCTTCTCTTTCTCTTGTCTGTTCTCTCCCGTTACAAAGTAGCACTCATTTCTTTTTTTTTTTCCTTATCATTTTAACCATCTTTAAATATACAGTTCAGTGGCATAAAGTACATTCACATTATTGTTCAACCATCACCACCATCCATCTCTGGAACTCTCATCTTCCCAAAGTGAAGCTCTGTACCAATTAAACACTAACTCCTCTTTCCTCCTGTTCTCCCCAGCCCCTGGCAAGCACCATCCTGCCTTCTCTTTCTATGAATTTGACTATTCTAGGTACCTCATATAAGTGGAACCATATAACATTTATCCTTTTGTGTTTGGCTTATTTCACTTAGCATAATGTCTTCAAGGTTCATCCATGTTGTAGCATGTGTCAGAATTTCCTTTTTAAGGCTGAATACTATTCCATTATATGTACATACCACATTTTTATTTATTCATTCATCTGGACATTTGGCTTTGGTGAATATTCGGATTGTTTACAGCTTTGGGCTATTGTGAATAATGTTGCTGTGAACATTGGTGTATAAATGTTTGTTCAAGTTTCTGCTTTCAGTTCTTTGGGTGTATACCCAGAAGTGGAATTTCTGGGTCATATGGTAATTCCTTATTTAATTTTTTTTTTTTTTTTTTTTTTTTTTGCGGTACTCAGGCCTCTCACTGTTGTGGCCTCTCGCGTTGCGGAGCACAGGCTCCAGATGCTTAGGCTCAGCGGCCATGGCTCACGGGCCCAGCCGCTCCACGGCATGTGGGATCTTCCTGGACCAGGGCATGAACCCGTGTCCTCTGCATCGGCAGGCAGACTCTCAACCACTGCGCCACCAGGGAAGCCCCTCCTTATTTAATTTTTTAAGGAAGACTTAATATATTTCATATTCAAATTGACCAGAAAATTTAAATTTTAGCAGTGTACAATAAAAGGATCTGTTATATTTAAATACTACTTAATTTATATTTTAAGACCATGTGGTTCTGTAATTCAAGGTTCTTTTATGCCCTGCCATTTTCTTTGAGTCTTCTACTGTTGTTTCTTAAAGTCCTAAACCGGCTCTGCAGAAGGAATTTGTTATCAGTATTAAATTAAAATTGGAGAATATTATATTAAAGGCTGTGAACTAAGTAAATTATTCCCACTCTGATCTGACCCAGCTGCCACTGTTGCTTAAACTTAATCTTCTTTCTAAACAGCTGTTGTTTTTTTCTGAAACTCTACAAGTTCATACCTGCCTAAGGAAGCCCTAAAGGCTTAATGGAAACACTATTCCCTACAGACGGTTGAAACCTGGAAGAGTTTAAAAATCAAATACCCTTCCTTAGATTGCATAACACCAAAAATCAAAACAGAAAGAAATATCTACGGGGAGGAACTAAATGACCTCTGGCAGCCCCCATGATTCTATAACCTTAGATGTACCTACCTCCCAACTAGTCTTAGTGATAATATGTGAAAAGAACAACCAACACTTAGATTTTTTTCATTTTTCCTATAATTCTGTTCTTCAGGGAGGAGGTAAATGACAAATTACGGGACATGCCAGACGGTACCTTCTTGGTCAGAGATGCCTCAACAAAAATGCAGGGAGATTACACTTTGACTTTGCGGTGAGTATTTTTCAGCATTTTGGCTAGGGTTCTACTAGGATTATTTATTTCTGGGTATACAAAGATTCCCGTATTTTATTTAAATCTTTGCATACAAATTTTTTCATATTTTTATTTAATTTAGATACATAATTTTTAGTTTGGCTAACTGTCCTTTTTCTACACATTTAAATATTTAAATGTAATATTAAAAAGGCAACAGTTTTTATTTTTATGTAGCAATAAGACAAAAAGGCTTAAAATCCCTAAATGTAATGAAGTAAGAAATATACTGTTGACCTTATGAGTGAAGGAGAGGTCATGGGCACAGCCCCACCCCTCCAATAACTATTGTTTTCCTCAATACAGACTTCAGAGAGTAAAATTCAACATAGTTTAGGCTGATGAGGATATGTAGAAGATAAAGCAATTCTCAGCCTATATCATGCCATCCATGTGGGCGTATTAGAATCTCATAACGTGGATGTATCATTCTTTATATTTACAAAGATGGGATGTATATATATTTATAAAAAAACTTTATATATATATATATATATTATTTCTTTTTTTTGCGGTACACGGACCTCTCACCGCTGTGGCCTCTCCAGCCGCGGAGCACAGGCTCCAGACGCGCAGGCTCAGCAGCCATGGCTCACAGGCCCAGCCACCCCGCGGCATGCGGGATCCTCCCGGAACAGGGCACAAAAACACGTCCCCTGCATTGACAGGCAGACTCTCAACCACTGCGCCACCAGGGAAGCCCTATAGATATATTTTTAATTAATTAAGTTTTGGCTGCGTTGGATCTTTGTTGCTGTGCACAGACTTTCTCTAGTTGTGGTGAGTGGGGGCTACTCTTCGTTGCGGTGCGCAGGCTTCTCATTGCGGTGACTTCTCTCATTGTGGAGCATGGGCTCTAGGCACATGGGCTTCAGTAGTTGTGGCTTGCGGCCTCTAGAGCGCAGTCTTAGTAGTTGTGACTCATGGGCTTTGTTGCTCTGTGGCATGTGGGATCTTCCCGGACCAGGGCTCGAGCCTGTGTCTCCTGCATTGACAGGCGGATTCTTAACCACTGCGCCACCAGGGAAGCCCAGATGGGATGTATATTTAAATAGGTTAGGAATACTGTATTAGATATTTCCACATTCAGTTTTAACAATTAACATAGCCTAAGGGCAATAAAGTCTTGTGATTTTTTTTTTTAAAAGGAATATCTAAAGAAAAGAATAATGATAACAATAGTGACAATAACAACTTCCTTGTACTAAGCATTTTGCATTCAATATCTATTTATCAAAACAACCTTATGAGATAGGTATTATTAATATTTCCATTTTATAGATGAAGTAACTGAAGCTTAACTTTGTTAAGAAACTTGTCCTAAAGACACTTAGCTTATAAGTGGCAGAGGATGAGTTCAAATCCAGACTTACCTGTCTCTTTGTTGCCTTTCCAGCCTAGTATCTTTAGGAAAAATAATCCCATATTTTATGCTAGAAATTTGGGGTTTATATCAGTTTCTAGTAAAGACATTAATACCTTAGGACTTCAGTTGTGCTGAAGAATAATTAGTGTTCTACAGTGATTCATTCAACTTAATTTTTTCCCATTCCAGTCAGGCTTCTGTCTCTACTACTCTACACGGACAGCTAAACTAATGGCCACTTCTCTCTTACCTTACCTGACCTCTTAGCAGCATTAGTCATAGACAGTTTATTGTCTTGGCTGTTGTGACATCACTCTCTCCTAATTTCCTTCCTAACTCCTTTGCTGAATATCCCAGGGCTCAGAATTGGGCCTCCTTTTCTCCATTATCCCAAGGTGAGCTTGTCCTCTCCCATGGCTTTAATATACAGCTTCGTGGTGATGATTCATAAACCTTATCTCCAGCTCTGACCTCCTGAATTCCAGATGCATATATCCAATTGCTACTTAGATAACTAGAGGACATACTAATTTTAATATAATCAAAGCAGAATTCTTGATTTCTAATGCATCTCCTCTACCCAGACTGTTTCTCTTCTAGTCTTTCCTTTTTTCAGAAGCAGAACCACCATCTCTACAGTTACTAGAGCCACAAATCTTTTTTTTTCCTCCCTTTCCCTCAGCCTCACATCCAGTCCATCATTAAACAAGTCCTGCCAACTCTACCTCCAAATCTACATCCATAATCTCTTCACACTTCTCTACCATCCAAATCTAAGCCACCATCTTCTTGCTTATATTTCATAGTCACCTCCTAACAGATTTGGATATGTAGAAAGTTGGGAGAGGAGGTTTGCAGGATTAGGTAACAATAGGAACAAAGATATGAAGGTGAGGAACTATAGAGTCCTGTTCTGTGAGATGCAATCCCATTTGGCTAGAGGGTAACATTTGAAAAGAGGAAAAAGCAGTAGGGGATAGAAGGTTGGAAAAGGGTCATGTTGAAGAGGGCCTTGAATTCTAAAATTTGGAGTTTGTGTTTATTATCATAGGGAGGCGGGGGAACCATTTCATTTTTTTTTTTAAATTTACTTATTTTTGGCTGCGTTGGGTCTTCGTTGTTGCACGTGGGCTTTCTCCAGTTGTGGCCAGCAGGGCCATTCTTCGCTGCGGTGAGCAGGCTTCTCATTACAGTGGCTTCTCTTTGTTGCGGAGCATGGGCTCTAGGCACGTGTGCTTCAGTAGGTGTGGCACGTGGGGTCAGTAGTTGTGGCTTGCGGGCTTTAGAGCACAGGGTCAGTAGTTGTGGTGCACGGGCTTAGCTGCTCTGCGGCATGTGGGATCTTCCCAGGCCAGGGCTTGAACCCCTGTCCCCTGCATCGGCAGGCGGATTCTTAACCACTGTGCCACCAGGGAAGTCCCCCATTTCATTTTTTAAATAGGGAAGTTATATGATCAGACCATATTTGAATAGAAAAAAATAAAAGAGGATAGAGACTAGTAAAGAGTTAGAAGGCTATTATTAATTGAGAGGGAATGATCATCCAGAATTAGATTTATTCTTTAATCATTTAATATTATTGAGTGCCCATATTGTTCTAGGAAAAGAAAATGATGGACAAGCCAGACATGGTCTCTTGTCTATAGTGTTTATATTTGGGAAGGGGTATTGGTGGGGGAGAGAGAGACAAAATAAACACATAAAAAAGAAATGAGAGAGTTCCCTGGCAGTCCAGTGGTTAGGACTTGGCGTGGCCCTGGGTTCAATCCCTGGTTGGGGAACTAAGATCCCGCAAGCTGCGAGGCACAGCCAAGAAAGAAATGAGGCTGAATCACTTTGTTGTACACCTGAAACTAACACAATATTGTAAATCAACTTAGTTCAATAAAAAAAAAAGAAAAGATAATTTCACAGTGTATGAAGTGCTATATAGGGAATACATAAGGTTATCTGATAACAGAATATGAGGAAAGGGAATTTCACATAGTTTTCAGGAGGGCCTCTCTGAGGATATGACTTTGGAAAACTGAAGGATTAGAAAGAGCCAGCCAGAAAAGTGTTCCAGGGAGAGGGAACAGAAAATGCAAAGACACTGATTTTGGAAAGATTTGGTGGATCCAATGAATGCAGAGACTGCTGTGCCTGGCTTCCAGTGTGAACCACAGAGTGGTAGGAGATGAAGTTGAAAGTGGGAAAGAGCCCAATGCAGAGAGCCTGATGAGCCATGGTAGGGAATTTGAACTTTATTTCTAAGTGCAAAAAAAATTAACAAAAGGTTTTAAGCAGGTAAATGACATGATTGAAAGATTAAATGAACTATTACGTAGGATGGTGGCTCTAGGAATGGAGTTGAGGAATCAAAGTAAGAGGCAATGTGGAGCTAAGAGCTAGAAGAATTTGATAATAGAAAAGGTGTGAGGTTGAGGAGGAGTTAAAAGTGACTGGTTTGACCCCTGTTGGGCTTAGAATGAATGTGCCATTTATAGAAATAGGAGAGCCAGGAGCAGTTGATTTTTAGCTGCTTCAGAACTTTCAGGTAAAAATATATCTAGAATATGGCTAGAAATTTAGGTTTAATGCTTAGGAGAGAGTATAGGGCCAGAAAAAGATTCAGGTACCATCTATATAGAATAATTGGAATTTTAAAGAAAGAGTTTATTTTGGAAAAAATGGGTAGAGGCTGAAGGCAAATTTTTTTAGGGAATAACTGTGTTTAGCAGCAGGATGGAGGCAGAGAAAGAGCAGTCTAAGAGGTTGAGAGAAAAGAGTAATGTCCTAGAGGTCATGGGAGTATGAAGTATTAAGAAGGAAGTGGGGATGGAGGGAAGGAAGGGAGTAGGGAAATTTCAGTCACTGCAAAGAATCTGAGCCTGGGATAGAGGAAGTGAGCAGAGTCTGAATTTGGTAAAAGTCATTGGTGACCCTCAAATGAGAGGAATGAGAGTGAAGTCAGACTGCAGAGAGTAGGTGATGAGAAAGTAGAGGTTTTTCAATTCAGTAACCATTTAAAAAATCAGCAAATAGTATTTATTATAGAAAATCTGGATAGTTAACAAATCTTTAGGAATCTGATATATGCCAGGCATTGGGCCAGGTGCTAGGATATTAGAAGGAATAGCATGATTCTTCTGTTCAAGAAGATTACAGTGAGGGAGAGGCATAATTAAAAATCCACCATTCCACAATTCCTTCATGTCTTTACTTCCCTCCTTCTCTGTTTAGGGTCCATGGTCCACTATTAAAGTAACCCTTGTGAATATATCCTCTCTCCAAGCTTGCTCCTCTCTCCCTTCATAGTAGTCATCTAACTATATTCCAGCACTTGTTAAATTCAACTCTCCATCTATTTTTTGCTTATACCTGGGCAGCTGAATGTGGAGAAAAATATATCATGCTGATTGGTCTCACATTAACTTTGTGACTGCTAATCTTAAGTGGGCATTTAGTACTGCCCAGCTGAATTTGCATTTCCGCAATCCATTTGCTCTCTCACTTTTCCTAGATGACAATTTCACATAATCTTTTTTTTCTCTTCAGATCAACAACCCACCTCCTTCCCTTTTAACAAGCTGCTTCCTGTTTCTCTGAGGACATGGAAGCAGTTAGAAGACAGAATTCCATCATGCTCCTGTTGCTATAGCTGTCAACATGAATGTAAATACTCTGCCTTTTTCCTGTTCCATTCATGTCCTTGTCCAAGATCCTGTTGTGGACTGGATCCCATCCCATCCCTCTAACCTACTCAAGGACATCACCCTAGGAATTATCTTGTCCTTTCTTTTGTATCAACAGTTTTTGTCTCTCTACTGAGCCGTTCCCATCAGTATATAAATATGCTATACTGTCTCTTTCCCTATTTCTCTGCTCCCATTTACAGCAGTATTCCTCAAGACAGTTCTCTATAGGCATTTCTTCTATCTCTTCTTTCATTCTCTTTAATCCATTCCAGTCAGGCTTCCATCCTTACCATTCCACTGAAACCATTTTGTCAAGATCACTTAGTGATTCTCTACTTTGCCAAGCCCCAAGATCATTTACCCAGTTGATATTTCCTCTTTGTTGAAATGCTTTTTTAAAAAATTGTTTTTTTGGATACCATTTACTTATTAATTCCCCTCTCTTGGTTTCCTTTGTCATCTCCCTGACCACTAAACATTGGTGTACCCCAGGACTTAGACCTCGGACCTTTTCTCTTATTCAACTATGTTCATCTTCAAATAACATCTATAGGCTGACGATTCCTGATTTTATACATCTAGCCCAGAACTTTCTCCTGAACTTTAGATTCTTCACATAGGCTGCAGGATCCTCTGCTCTTGGATGTTCACTAGGCATCTCAAATGTAACATGTCTAAAACCAAAATGTTTTTTCCTCTTTAAACATGTTCCTTTTATATATCCTTCTTCACTCCAATAAATGACAATTCCGTTCTGACTACTTAAGATAAAATCCTTGAAATCATCTTTACCTTGTCTCTTTCTCTCATATCCATATCCAGGCCACAGCATATCCTGTCAGCTCTCTCTTCAACATATATTCAGAATCCCACCATTTCTCAGTGTCTCCACTGCTACTACCCTTGTCCAGGACACCATCATGTCTTGCCCAGATTATCTTTCCACTCTACCCCTTCCCACTTTGAATGGTCTCATCTCAACCTAGCAGCTAGAATGAGCCTTTTAAAACACGAAATAGATGATATCATTCTGCTCAGACCCTCTTGTGTTTCCCTATCTTACTCAGCAAAATCCAAAGCCATTACGATGACCCATAGGCTATTAAATGATCTAAGCTCGTTTTATATCTTTTACTTTGTCTCCCACTACTCTCCTTTTTGCTCATTCAGCCCCAGCATCACTGGCCTCATTGCTGTGCCTGGAATATGCCAAGCTTGCTTCTACCTCAGGGGCTTTGCACTTGCCGTTCCCTCTGTCTGGAAAACTTCTTCCCCAGATATCTGCTGTGCTAGCTCCCTCAATTCATTTAGGACTCTGCTAAATGTCACCTGAACAGAGTGGTTTTCCTTGTGTAACATGTATAAAATAGCAATCTCTCCACCCCCAGAATGATCTCTTCCCTTTACTCTGCTTTATTTTTTTTCCAAAGGACTTAATACCAGTTGATATATCTAGTTGTTTATTTTATATGTTCTATCTTAATGAAAAATTATTTATCCTCTTTATAAAGATGGAGATACAGTCCTCATGCTGCTAAACTGGAAGTTCTGTGAGAGCATGTATTATATCTGGCCTGCTTATCATTATGTCCACTGTGCCTCATACAGTTCCTGGCACATAGTGGATGTTCAATAAGTTTTTTTGAATGAATGAGTGCTTTTTAGCTTTTCTCTAGCAGAAAGACCAGCTTGCATTTATTGTGGGTATATGTGTGGGTATATACACCTATAGAAACTGCATATGATTAGGTGGTCCTTCTAATGTACATTTTACAGGAACAGTTCTTCATCCATCTAAATACTGACCTTCTGAGCATTAAATTTAAATCAATCCACAGATTCAAACCAATTGTGTTTGACCTTTCACAAATCCCAGTGGTTCATTTATCATGTGTAATGGCATGGCATAAAGAGATACAGAAGCATATTTTTTCCCCATTAAGTCTGCATTCTGCTATAAGAACAGTTGAGTGGGAATGGTGCAGTATTTTGCTATGATATAATGAATACATCTGCTCTGGTTTTAGATTATACCTTATGGGACTTGTAAAACATTGCCATTTTAAGCTTTGGTTATAAATTATCTTTTAAGGGACCATTGGATATGACTCAGTAAGCAAAAGTGGTCTAAACTATTCAAGCATCAGATTACATCCATCTAATATAAATGACTCTTCAAAAGCTGTACTTTGTAAAACAGTTGAATGACAGTTGAATCATTTACATATTGTGATAGCCTAAATAAATAGTCATTTCCAAGAATTATAAGCAAATATAAAAGAAAAAATAATGTAAGGTGCTAGATTAATTACTCAGTTATAAATCATTCAAGGAGCTTAATTACATTTGTGCATTAACAATAAAACCTTGAGTGCTGTGTTGGTGTATGTGTGACAAATGGTTATCATCCCCCTTCACGTAGAGATTGCTTCTGCTTCCCTCCACAGACACACAACCATGTATCTTTAGATCCCAAAGAGATTGTCCCTGTTCTTCCTGATATAGAATTTAAATTAAAGAATTCATTCAGAAAATAAAAGATACAGTTTACTTGTGTTTTGATTTTTTTTTAGTGATTATTTTTGCTAAATTTGTTGATACTGGAAGCTGTGTAAGTATGCTGACCTTTAGTAACCAAGATATTTTATAGACAAAAGAAATAGTTGTAAAAAAAATGATATTGTGTATACTTCTACACACATAATATGTGCCTTTTTACCCATTCCAGTTTCATTAACGTAGTAAAAACTTGTTTATAATGTGACACCAAGCTTTCGTATCTCCATGTGAAAGTAGTACTTCAATAGAATTGTTTGGGAAAAAAATCTACAGTTGTTGTCTTGTTCACAGGAAGGGAGGCAATAATAAGCTAATAAAGATCTATCATCGAGATGGTAAATATGGCTTTTCTGATCCTCTGACATTTAATTCTGTGGTGGAGCTCATTAGCCACTATCATCATGAATCTCTTGCTCAGTACAATCCCAAACTTGATGTGAAGCTGATGTACCCAGTGTCCAGATACCAACAGGTATGATTACACAATTTTTTTTGGCTGTGCTGTGCAGCATGCAGGATCTTAGTTCCCCCACCAGGGATCGAACCCGTGCCCCCTTCAGTGGAAGTGTGAAGTCTTAACCACTGGACCGCCAGGGAAGTCCCATGATTACACAAGCTCTTGATAGCTAATCAGCAAGTCATTATTTAACAACATCATTTGATTCTAACTTACCAGGCTGATCAGTTAGGAAAAAAAAAAAGAAATTTAGACGTTTAAAATTTCCTACTTAAGATTTAAGATATTTTTAGAACTTATTTTGTGGCTACTATTACTTAATAGCTTGTTGTATGTGTTTATTAACTTTATATAAAAATACTTCTGTTTATGTTTCCTATTCTTTATTTCTTTTGTTTACCTGTGTAGGATCAGTTGGTAAAAGAAGATAACATTGATGCAGTAGGTAAAAAACTGCAAGAGTATCACTCTCAGTATCAGGAAAAGAGTAAAGAGTATGACAGGCTATATGAAGAATATACCAGAACATCCCAGGTTAGTATATTTTTGTTGTTTACGCCAATAAATATGCAGTAAGTATTATAGTTATATTGGATTTTCTATAATTTTATAATTTTCTATAATTCACCTGACAATCTTTAGCTGTCTTAATATCTTTTTTTAATTTAAAAAGTTTTAAAATTTATTTATTTATTGATGTATAGTTGATTTACATATATAAATTCTTAAATATATATATTTATATATATGAATTATTTTCAGATTCTTTTCCATTATAGGTTATTACAAGATGTTGAATATAGTTCCCTGTGCTATACAGTAGGACCTTGTTGTTTAAGCTGTCTTAATATCTTTTTGTTTTTAATTGAAGTATCCTTGATTTACAATGTTGTGTTAGTTTCTGGTGTATAGCAAAGTGATTCAGTTATACATATGTATACATATTCTTTTTCATATTAATATCTTTTAATATCAAATAAACTGGTTTGAATAATACCAACTTATTATTGAATAAGTTTTCAATAGGGTATAAACACTGTGCTCCTATACATCTTTATTCCTCCCCCTTTATATTGTTACTGCCACTGATTACATTTTTATACATTGCCAATTAGCATAGATTTATAATTATTGTTTTATGCATTTGTCCTTTAAATCATATAGGCTTTTATATTTACTTATCCAGTTACCTTTATCAGTATTCTTTGCTTTTTTTTTTTTTTAATATTTATTTGGCTGCACCAGGTCTTAGTTGCGGCACGCGGGATCTTCGTTGCCGCATGTGGGATCTTAGTTGCAGCACATGGGATCTAGTTCCCTGACCAGGGATCAAACCCAGGCTCCCTGCACTGGGAACTCGGAGTCTTAGCCACTGGGCCATCAGGGAAGTCCCTCTTCATGTAGCTTTGAGTTACTGTCTAGTGTCCTTTCATCTCACCCTGAAGGAGTCTCTTGAGCATTTCTTGTAGGGCAGGTCTAGTGGTAACAAACTCCTTCAACTTTTGTTTATCTGGGCATATCTTAATTTCTCCTCCTTCATTCTTGAAGGACAGTACTGCTGGTTATAGAATTTTGGGTTGACAGTTTTTTTTTCTTTCAGGGCTTTAAATATGCCTACCCACTGCCTTCTGGCCTCTATGTTTCAGATGAGAAATCAGCTATTAATTTTATTGGGGGTCATTTGTATATGACAGGTTGCTTCTCACTGCTTTCAAAATTCTCTCTTTATGTTTTGACAATTTGACTATAATGTGAAATACTTGTTTTTTATATCTTTGTCTATAGTTTATCATTGTTAACTGTGAAGGGTATTCCAGTATTACTGTGCTTCATGGTACCTTGTTTTGACCCTAGAATTAATGTTCTTGATTTCTCAGCCCCAAAGCCCTTGATCTTATTTCTAAGCTAGTGTCTGTGGTGGGCAGTGTAAAGGTAGAGACTGCACCAGGAACCTCCGGACTGGAGGAGTTTATTAGGGGATACTGGCCTGTGAGGATTATAGGTTAGGTATGAGATATAGTGCTGATTAGGGAAAGGTGTGGGATTACAGTGGCCAGAATTGCCATAATGGTCCATTTTTCTATGTGAGATGTTTGATTTCATTTTATTTTCAGGTTTTCTTTTATTAGTTAATTAGTTATTCAGAATGATTTTAATAACTTTTTTTCCCTTTTCTGATACTTGTGTCTGTGGTGTGCCTGTGTGTGTCTGCTTTTTTTACACTGCAAATTTCAGCTTTTCTGTATTACTTTACCTCTTCTAGGTGCATTATCTGTGATGAGGCTAGTGTTTGAGTTAGAATGGGGAAAAAGTTACTGAGGAATCAACATATGTGGTCAACATTAGGGGATGTTGAAATTATCATACATATAAAAGAAGGTTATTCAGCTATTAGAATAGTTTTCAGAAATTATTTTAAAACTTCTTGATTTTTAAAAAGTGAAAAAATTATATAAATATGTATGTTAAATTCAATATAAATGTTGCTGAATTCTATGAATTATATCACATAACGTAAAAGTCCCCATTACCCAGAGGCAACTGCTGTTATTAAGTGCTTCTTAGGAATTCCTGATGACCTGAGAAATGCTAATGATGTAGTTTCAGGTAAAGGAGACAGCATTTAGAATTGTGTGTTCGTGATTTCAGCTGTGGGTGTACCTACTCGCCTGAAGGGAGAAGACTTTATAAAAATATGCTGGGATGTTTTGGGGATAGAGTTAGAGAGATTTGGGGAAAATACAGTTAAAATAGAAAGAAGGAAATAATAAAAAAATAATATGCATGTATTATTCTATAACAAAAATGGCATTTCTTCTTTTTAAAACAAAATGAACACTACCAAACGTAAAATAGATAGCTAGTGGGAAGCAGCCGCATAGCACAGGGAGATCAGCTCGGTGCTTTGTGACCACCTAGAGGGGTGAGATAGGGAGGGTAGGAGAAAGGGAGATGTAAGAGGGAAGAGATATGGGGACATATGTATATGTATAACTGATTCACTTTGTTATAAAGCAGAAACTAACCATTGTAAAGCAATTATACTCCAATAAAGATGTTAAAAAAACAAAAACAAAACAAAATGAAATGAAATTATTCTATAACCATCAAAAAGAATAAGGCAGTCTACATTTACTGATTTTGAGTGGTTTCTAAGACATATTAAGTAAAAAAAATAAAAAATGAGGTACAGAAAAACATATGTGGTAGAGAGAAGCCCGTGCGCTGCAACGGAAGATCCCACATGCTGCAATGAAGATCCTGCTGGCAACTAAGACCCGATGCAGCCAAATAAGTAAATAAATAAATTATTTTAAAAAAGAAAAATATATGTGATATACTGTCATTTATGGTTAAAAAAAGAATTTGGAAGGTGTTATATATTTATATGTACTCAGAATATCTCTGGTCAAAAACTGACATACTCTCCGGGGAAGGTAATTAAGGCAGTGAGGGTGCAGGAGTAGGGAACTTAATCTTTACTATTCTTTTGTATTATTTGATTTATTTTTTTCTCTGTGCATGTGTTACCTTTTTAAGAAATATAAAATGAACTGAATTGGAATTGAGGAGATTTATTTTCTAATCCTGGTTATGTTTAAAACTAGTGATGTCCCGTGAGAGACATCACTTGTCCATGCTTCAAGTTCCCATCTGTAAGATGCAGATACTGGCAACTACAGCTATATTTGAGTGTGAATGTGTGTTTGTGTGTGTGTGTGTGTGAGAGAGAGAGAGAGAGAGAGAGGGAGAATCAGGTATAAAAGGTTAGCACAACCATCCAAAAACATTTATTAAATACCTAGTCTAGGTATGAAACTATATTTGACTCTAGAGATACAGAGGGAGAGATGAGGCCCTATTTTGTAAAAGTGCAAAGTGCTCTGACAATATTTCTTAAATATAATGTGCATTAGTCAAAATAGCATACTTTAATCCCTTTCCTCTGCATCAAATAAAACAGTGATGGGTTACTGTAATTGTGTGTGTATATTTATTTAAAGGGCAACGTATAACACTATGTTTAATCTCACAAAAACATTGAGTAAAAGATTCAAAAGAATATATATATATATAATATGAGTGTATTCTATAAGGTACAAAACCAAGCAACTGTTAACTTTTTAATTTTGGCTGTGAGCATCAAGTGGTAAAACCATAAAGAATAACAAGGAAATGATCATCATAAAGGGCAGGATAATGTTATCACCAAGGCAGGGAAGGTAGAGTGGGAAAAGGCAGGGAGTTGTGATCCAGAAAGCATACACAGGGAATTTCTGGGGTGCTGGTAGTGGATGTTCATTTTATAATAACTTGTTAAGCTGTGTATTTTTTATGTACTTTACTGTTATGTTATATCTCGTGCTAAAAAATGATAAACATTAAAAGCCCATGGCTGTAGGCAAAAACAATGTGAATATTTCTGTAGATCAGAGGTGGAAGAGAAACCCATAATAAATAATCATAAATGGAACTTTTGGATCTGGAAATAAGCAGAGACAGCTGAGAGCTTGACCTCCCTGGTAGTTCCTTCTCAGTCTTCTTTGCTGATTTCTCCTCTTTGACCATGGTTCTGTTCTCCTTTCTGGATAGTCATTCACTCTCTGGTGTGATCTCAAAGAGTCTCATGCCTTTACATACCACCTATATGTCAGTAACTCCCAAACTTCTATCTCTGGTCCTTCTGACTTCTTTTAACTCTAGACTCATATATTCAACTGCCTATTCAACAGCCCCACTTGGATGTTTAAGTAGATATCTCAAGCTTAACATATCCAAAATCAAACTCTGATATTCCACGTCAAGGCTGTTCTACCCTTTGCTTTCCCCATCTCAGTTGAGAGTTATAATATTCTTCTTACTCAGGTCAAACGCCCTGAAGCCTCTTTCTTTTACATGTTGCGTCCAGTCCATCAGGCAT
>NW_006776468.1:1335829-1341269 GCF_000442215.2 Lipotes vexillifer | reverse complement strand
GCGTCCAGTCCATCAGGCATTCCTGTTGACTTTACCTTTAGAATATACCCAGAATCCTACTCCTTCTCACCACATCCATTGCTAATACCTTGATCTAAGCCATTGTCAGTCATTTATCACAGAAACCTCCGAACTGGTCTTCTTGCCCTTATCTATACTCCCCTTGCCCTGGTCAGTTCTCAACATAGCAGCTAGGTGATACTTGTAAAACATAGGTAAGATCATAGCGCTCCTTTGTTTGAGACCCACCTCTGGTTCCACGTTTTACATACAGTGAAAGCCAGAGTTCTCTCTACAATGCCAGTATGATCTGTGTCCCTCTTTCTCTCTGACCTCATTTCTTATAACTCTCTTCCCCATTATACTCGAGCCACACTAGCCTCCTTGTGGCTCCACGAATATACTAGACCTGTGGCCTATCTTTGAGTCTTTGCACCAGCCATTTCCTTGCATGAAACACTTTCCCCCGAGATAGGCATCTGGCCAACCACCTCACCTCTTTCAAGGCTTTGCTCAAATGTTGTCATCTCAGCGAGGCTCACTTAACAACTTTATTTGAAATTCCAGCTCACATTTCACTTCTCCTTTCCCACTCTACTTTTCTTTCTCCATAATACTTCTTACCTTCTAAAAAGCTATGTAATTTATTTACTTGTTCTATTATTTATTGTCTGTATAACCCCCTAAACTTAAGTTCCAGGAGGGCAGAACTCTTTAATTTTGTTTACTTACATATCCCAAATGCTTCAAATAATGCCTGGCATATAGTTAGTGTTCAGTTATTTGTTGAATGAATTTATGCAAGATAGTGAACCAAAGCACTCCACCCTTGTCAAGGGTGTGAAGTCAGACTCATGGTATGGACTGGAATCTTGGGGAGGGCTAACCCTCCTGTGAATGGAGGAAAGAAAAAATGGCCACTATTGCATATTGCTTTGGTTTGTGTAGAGCTGCATTTCTGCTTTCTTGTCATGACTGGAGAAAGCAGAGAAGGCTCCACGTGCTGCACACATGCCCAGTAATATGGGGGCTTTTAACAGCAGAATATGAGTTCTGAGCAGCTAAGAGCCTGGGTTCTGGAATTGGAATCCCTGGTTGGGGAGCTGGGAATGGCGGTGGATGGAAGCAACCAAAAAAGCCACGAGGTCAAAGCTAGAAGAGGGCTAATTCCTCTGTGTGAGAATTGAGGGCAAGACCTGAGATGGAGCTGAGCTGAGAAGAGCCTTGGAGGCTTAATGCTTTGGGAGGTAGAGGAAGAGAGGGAGGGATCCAAAGGGATCCAGTGATTAGCAGTTTAGGAGATGTGCTGGGACAATGAGTGTTAAAGGGAGATTAAAGAATTGACCTCTGTGTCATAGTGTTTCTAAGTGTTATAGACCTTCCCTGTTTTTTTCTGTGAAATCTTAGATACAATCTAGATTGCTTTGATGTAATCGAATTCTTCCCAGAGAATGGGAAGAGATGGTGTATCCTGAATCAGAGTTGGCACAGGGTGAGAATAGGCTGTATGTGGGGATATTTGGCATCTGGATTACATATAATTAGGACGCAAAGTGATAGGATTTAGCATGGTTTGGGATTAGAGACAGGAATTCAGCAATGAGATCATTGGTGACCTTGGAAAGAGCAGTCTCTGGAATGGTGAGTACAGAAGCCAGAATAGGGCGAGTTGCAGTATGAATGAGAGATGAGGAAAGAGAGAGAACCCATATAAACAACTTTTTTAAGAAGCTTAACTGTGACTGGAAGAGAAATTAAGGTTAAGGAACTTTTTTTTTCTCAAAGTGGTGTTACTAGAACTTGTGTGTATGCCAATGAGAAGGAACCTTAAACTGGGAGAGTGAATGCTGTAAGAGGGGCTAGTTGATGTGATGAGATGAAGTGCCTGAGAAAGGAAAAGGAGGTGAGACCCAGAGCACATGTAGGTAAAAGAGAAGAGAAAGGAGAGCAGGTATAAATAAAGGTAGGGTTACAGTTTCGGTGGTAGGTATAATGGCGTTGTTTGTGGGGGAGCTGCTGCTTTGGCAGCAGCACCAAATACTTTTTCCTTTGCTGCCCTACCTACCAACACACACAACGGTGTCAGTAAAGTCAAATTTTTGGTGTTTCCTTTGAAGATACAGGGCCAGAACTTTTAATAGGTAATTTCTAACCTTGCAAAGGAGCCAAGACTATAATTTGAGAGTTGAAGAATTTGAGAGTTGTAGAATTTATAGCTAGATGTTTAGATATGGGCATTACAATAAGTTTACAATACTACTTGAGATATGTATGCTATAACCTCAGCTGTATGAAACATCACAAGGTTCTAGTGTCCCATATCTGCTAATCCCCTATGTTCCAGCCCTACCGAGCAATTGCTGATCCCTAACGTCCACTATTATTTCATGTATATGTCATGCCATGCCTTCTATGTGCAGTGCTGAATTTTCTTCTCAGTTAAGACGTAGCTCAGATGTTGCCTCATCCATGAAGTCTCTGTAAAGCAGTAAGTAACTTTATTGCCCCACTTTATTGCCTCTATCATGACATGAAACAAAACCTTATAAAAGTTCAGAAATCTATTTTGCCTGTATATTCTGAATCCTGGAGGGCAGGCCCCATGTTTTATGAATCTCTTTAACACCAGGTGGTACTTTCTAAACAGTGGATTCTCAATAATCATTTGTTGAAATTAATCAGTGCTAAATAGTTGAATTATCCCATAAGCACCAAAACTTTTAAAATTGTAAACATTCAGGATTGCAATCTTTCTAGACCTTTACACATATTTCTTGATTTTCTAAAGTAAATTGAACAAAATTTAACCCTCTTTGAAGATTTTAGGAGAATCATGATTCAGAAGCTAAAGTGTACAAATACATTCAGAGCTCATTGGAATGCGGAGGACCACTTACCCTATGTGGTGAACAATGTGAACGGCTTAGCCTCCGGGGCTTCTGTTTTGTGGAGTTTTTAGTTTTTCATATTATTCTGCATCTCGTTTTAGCAGCTATTCTTCCCCTTTGCATTTTCTGCTTCTAAATAGATTAATCTACTAATGAATCTGTTTAGAAAACGCCATGCTTTAGAAATGAAAGTAAGTATAAGTAGACTCTATAGGGCTCTTCTGGAAATAAGGCTTTGAATGTTGGTGCATGAACTCCTCTGCTCTGTCTCTTCACTCGTTCAGCACCTTTTGGGGGTCGGCACTACATTAGTTACAAAGGCAGAACTTTATCCTTGTCTTCAAGATGTTCAGGGTTAATCTCTCTTAGTAACTCAGAGGCCTTTCTGTGTTTCTCAGCTATATTTCAGGTAATAGTTATTTTCCTTTTATTTTAGGGTTTGAATGATGTATTTTATATACAAGTAATACAGGTAGAAGGGTTTGTTTTGGTCCCCTTAATTTGATATTTTATGAATCGGAACAAGAATTGTAAGATTTGTTTTAAGCCTAAGGTTACAAAAATTACAAAGATAATGAAGTGTGTGTGTTTTCTTTTTTTATAGGAAATACAGATGAAGAGGACTGCAATTGAAGCTTTTAATGAAACAATTAAAATATTTGAAGAGCAGTGTCATACACAAGAACAACATAGCAAAGAATATATTGAGCGATTTCGGAAAGAGGGGAATGAAAAGGAAATTGAACGGTAAATCTACCTAATACCTCCAAGTGCATCAGTGACCCGAGACGTCTTTTCTTCTCCAATAATCTCTGACATGTCTGCTTTTACGCCCTCAAACCTGACAGTCCTGCCATATGGAATTACTTGCTGTTCCCACTAATGGCACCAAGCTGAACCTTGTCTCTTCTCCGTTCTTTCTCCATCCTCCAAAATTGTTGACCCCGGCTCATCCTTTAGGACTCGGTTTAGATACAACTTACTGGAAAATTTTCCCTGATTCCCTAGACTGGTTTAGGGGCTTTTTATCCCCACCCCTACAGCATCTATCCTGATCCCTAGTGTAACATTTACTGAAAGTCACACTCACTGAATTTTGAGCTTGTTGAGAGTAAGGGTGGTGGCTTATTTTCCCTGATAGCTCCAGCAGGTTTTATGGTGCCTGAGAGTACATAGTGGTGCCCGTGGAATATTTGTTGAACTGAAAACCAACGGCAGCAGTCTGAGAATTAGTTGAAGGCAGAGCAAGACCATTGGCAGGAAGACCAGCCTGCATGTTGCAGGTGACTGATTGCGTCTTTGTGGTCATCAGGTTAAAAGACGGTGAAGGCCTGAACCAGAGCAGTGGCACGAAAGGAGGGGGAGTTAATAGAAATGCTGAGGACTTGGTGCCTGACCAGATCTGGCAGGTGTGGGAGAAGCCAAAGATTATTCCTAGATTTCTGATATTAGTGACTAAGGGATGTATAATTCACCAAAATGGGAAGTATATCAGGGGAGTTCAGGGTTAGAACCAATGAGTTTTGAAGTTCCTGTGGAAACCCAAATGGAGTTGTCTGAGAGGCAGGCAGCTGGTTATCTGGATTTGGAACTCACAGTACAGAAAGCATTTGGGAGGCCAAAGTGTTGTAGGCGTTGGTAGCTGCTAAGGATGAGATTACACAGAGAGTGAGAGGCATAAGTATTGGACCTGGCAACTAAAAGAATATTGGGAACCTTTATCAAAGCAAATTTAGTGGAGTATTAGAAAATGAGCCAAATAACATGGGGTTGAGAAGTGAAAAAGTGGATCATAAAGAAAAATGAATCGCATGCAAGGGAAAAGCAAAATTATTTCTCATATTAGCACCAAAGTGTTAGTGAACTTCTGTGTGCCTAAGAATAGTATTAAGTGCTGTGAGGCAGTATAGCTTAATGAATAAAACTGTGGGCTTAAATGCTATATTAACCATTTACTAGCTGTGTGACCTTGAGTGAGTTACTTAACTCTCTGAGCCTGTTTCTTCCTCCATAAAACTGTGGATAAAACCTTGTTGAAATGCTATGAGGACTAAGTGATACACACAAATTTATGGTAGAGAAAGGTAGGTGTGTGTGTGTGTGTGTGTGTGTGTGTGTGTGTATCTTGACATATGGTATCAATAAGTGACAGTTATTACTAATAATGAAGAAATAGAAAAGAACTTGTAGTTTAGTTGCAAAGGGAGTTAAAGTATCATGATGATGTTTTAATAGTAATATAAAACTACATATTATTGAGTGACAAATGAGTAATGTGGACAGTTGTTGCCTTAGGATTCAGAGCACAGCAAAACTTTGTGTGCTGGAAAAGCTTAGGGCCATCATCTACTGAGTGCTTACCAAGATGTCCCAGGCACAGTTTAGTCCTTTTACATGTATTACCACAATTAATTCACACAGTAACCCAGCTTTACTTGTTCAGTCATGGCTGGATCCAGGGCCCAAACAAGATCATCAGGATTCCCCTCATGCTGTGTCTTTTGGCTCAGTTTTTCTCTGTGTTGGCTTAATCCTCAGGCAGGCTTTCCCTA
>NW_006776468.1:1327489-1335608 GCF_000442215.2 Lipotes vexillifer | reverse complement strand
TTCCCTACGAGGTAGCAATATTAGCTGCTGGGAGTCCTAGAATCACATGTTCACAACTTAGTCCCAGTGGAAAGAGAGAATCTCTGTTTACAATATTTCTAGTAAGAGTCCTAGATTTGACTCTCATTGGGTCAGTTTGGGTATTATTCCCATTTCTGAACAAGTCATTGTGGCCTGAGGCAGGGATAGGATCAAATGGAACACTCTTTTTCTCCTTTTTTAATTAATTAATTAATTTATTTTTGGCTGCATTGGGTCTTCGTTGCTGTGCATGGGCTTTCTCTAGTTTGGGTGAGCAGGGTCTACTCTTCATTGTGGTGTGCGGGCTTCTCATTGCCGTGGCTTCTCTTGTTGAGCACAGGCTCTAGGGCGCGCAGGCTTCAGTAGTTGTGGCGTGCAGGATTCCGTAGTTGTGGCACACAGGCTTAGTTGCTCCAGGGAATGTGGGATCTTCCTGGACCAGGGCTCAAACCCACGTCCTCTGCACTGGCAGGCGGATTCTTAATCACTGCGCCACCAGGAATGGAACACTCTTATTGGCCAGGCTGGGTGGTGTGGATGTTCACCTGTGAATCTGAGATGGGGGCAGGGAACATGAGGGTGCTGTTCCCAGAAGAGTAAGAATGGATATGTGCTAGGCAAAAACAGCAGATGTCCACCACACTTCAGGTGTTAGGACTGTGTTCATACTGTAGAAAGCTCCTGCTTGGTTCATGTTTTAGCCTTAATATGTCAAATATTTTCACAGAATTATGATGAACTATGACAAATTAAAATCACGTCTGGGTGAGATTCATGATAGCAAAATGCGTCTAGAGCAGGATTTGAAGAAACAAGCTTTGGACAATCGGGAAATAGATAAAAAAATGAACAGTATCAAACCTGACCTGATCCAGCTGCGCAAGATCCGAGATCAGCACCTTGTGTGAGTATTCTGGGACTATGTGGGAAGGATCCACCAGCACCTGATTCCTACTGCGCTAGAGACCTTAGAGGTAGAAGAAGAGATTTGTCATTGAGAACTGGCCAGTGAGATTGTAAGAATTTAGGAAAGCAGTCCTGTTAGTAGTCGCGGTATAAGAGTCTACCTGAAGTCAAGCGTGTGGGGCCAGTCAGAAGGTAAGACTGTAATCCATACAAATGAGCAAAGTGGTTGAGTTTTAAAGGTATAGATTCCTTAATGTGTGCCTAAAACACAAAACCCAGAATCTTCGGCTACATAGAAGAACCACAGAAACAGAAACTACCCCTCAAAGGCAAGGGCACTAATAGTGGGGGCCTACAAAGAAGTATACAGAATAGTCCGTTAAAGGGTTTTTATATTTAAGAAATAAGATTCTATATTTAAGTAAAAGAAATATTACTGTTGATAGCAGGTATGAAAAATGGCACACCTGAGGAGTGATGGAAAACTGTGATTTAGCTAGATATAGGGATATTATCTAAATATAGATTGAAAGATATATTATCAGAACAAGATGTGTGGATTAAGAGTTTTAGGCCAGATGACTGCTTCATAGAAGGAGAAAATCCATGAGAAAGGAAAATATATTAGGTTTAGTTCTAGGTAATGAATAGACTGTTATGTAATATGTTTATGGGTGACTTTCATGCATGTAACACACTCAGTTCAAACTCTTGGCAGGAGGAGACAGAGTAAAGACCTCTGAGGGTTTCTTTGTGTCAGAAAGAGGGAGGGGATAAAATACAAGCTTAGAGGTTGGAACATTGGCTGTTGAGTTTCAGTAGAGGAAAATTTAAGGGGATTGTTTTGGGAGCAGACAATTATAACTACACTATACTGAGTAATTTTTAGTAGCACTCCTCTCTAGAGACCTTTCAGTTTGCTATTGTGGCCAAACAAAGTCAAGGAAGTACACATAGCATACAGAAGAGCTTTGGAAGCAACGCAGGGAGGTGCCCTTGTGTAAAAGCAGGATGTGTCTGCTCTTGAAATGCTTATATGGTTTGGGTCATATAATGAAGCTGAAGCAAGGCCCAAGAAGGCTGTGCCATGGACCAAAGAAATGAATGGAAGCACTTCTTTGCCCTGGAAAGTGATGAGATATTAAGAAACCTACCGTTCCTAGGTGCATGACTAAGGGTGGCAAACTAGACCTTGAAAGCTCCTTTAACAAGTTATGTAAGCTAAATATAAGAGAATTTAGCTCTATATTTAGAATTTATCATGGATGATAAGCCATGACCTGCTTGTATCCTGCTAGGATATTTAGGGAGACACAGAAAACCATTGCCTCTTTTGGAAGTGCTGCTTCCACTGTCCCATAGTCCATGCTTGGATGTTTCTAACAAAGACAATACTAGGACTGGTAGGCTTGATCTGCTCTAATGCTGAAATTGTACAGTCAGTCCTGAAAGAGACTGGTTGTATTGCTGCATGATACTGAATATGATCTCTCTTTGGTCCTGTGTTGAAGTTGGAATAGGTTGGAATTCTGCAGCACCCAACGAGAGACTGTCATTAGTTTATCAGGTCCCTTTTGCGTGTGGACATTTCCCTGACTTCCCGCTGTATAGCCCATAAGGATTTTTTGAGATTTTCTGCTGAGATTCCAATGTACTGTTTCTAGAATATTCTTGAATGCCTAAATGCAGAATTTCATTTCTTAAATATAGAATAAAATATTTCTTAAATATAAAATCCTTTATTTATTTTTACTTTATTTTTAGTTTTTGGCCATGCCATGTGGCTTGCGGGATCTTAGTTTTTCAGTCAGGCCCCACGGCAGTGAGAGCGCGAGTGCTAACCACAGGACCGCCAGGGAATTCCCTAAAAGCCTTTAAAATTCCTTTTCAAAAAAAGGAGTTCATTTGCAATTCTTTTTCATCAGGAGCTAGTTTTCATGATTACCATTTACTTTTCTTGGTGTTCGTAAACCTGAATGCAAAATAAAGAATAATTTGCCATAACACAACTTAGTCTACCTGACTAATAAACTATGACTTATTGCCACCCTAAAGTAGGCTCTGTGTAGTGTGTGTCAGTCCATCCACAGCTACGCCCAAAGTAACATTATTATCAGTGATTGGATCGTCATTAGCAGCTGATCATATTTAAAAAGCTGGGATAAGTACCTGATCAGATAGATGATAAAATATCAGGCTCCAGAAAGATCTCAGGAGACTGAAACTATGATCCAAATTGAATATCATAAAACTTAATTTGAATAAATGTCATCTTACACATAGCTCCAAAAAAGTCAACTTCCTGAAAGTAAAATTGGAGAGGCAAGATGGGGCAGCTGTGTGTATGAGGAATTCTGAAGGATATTATTACTGTGTCAGTAATTGTTCGGTAAAGTTACACATTGTGACTACAAAAGTTAGTTTAATCTTACATTAAAATGTATCCTAAATAAGCCATTAAAAGTCCCATTTTCTTATGCTGGGTAAACACTCCTTGAGTACAGGAAGCCATCTCTTTATCTGAGGATAATAGGTCCTGGAAAAAAAAGTCCACTTAAAGTTAACCCATTTCAAAGGGTGTGCTGGAGTTTTCCATTTGCCCTCTCAGTTTCTACTCTTCATCTTTCTCTACCCTGCTCTGTGCCTAAGAAAACGGATCTATTTGCCCTCTGGCTTCTAATTAGTTTTGGCCATTTGGAGGCACTGGCAGGAGATGAGAGGGCAGGAGGAGAGCGAAGTAAGAATATTTATTTTCTGGCTTCCTCTCTGTGTGATCACAGTGAGTTGGCTGTGTCCTCATTCTCTACCAAAGGTGGCACTCTCCATACGATACTCTCTGGGTCCAAGTCACTGCTGTCTCCAACTGATTCTTCAGTTCTAGGAGAGGTTGTGTCTTCCCACTATTGCTAGCCCCAGGGAGGTTCTCTAAAACCTCTCCAGACCTTTGTAAATAGTAAACTCTCCTCAACTACCAGTTTGACTGTGCCTTCTGCTTCTAGCCAAGGCCCTAACAAGGGATTTTATGTTGAAGATAAAATTGAACATAAGTTCATCCTATGTGAACTGAATTTATGTTGTAACTTCAACTTCACATCTTTTTTAGAATAAACAAAGAAAAAAACCACACAGTTAGTGACAGAATGAGAATTGGATGTTAGATCTTTGATGCTTTGTTCAGGTTTTCCCCTAGAATGTACTTACTGTTTTATATGTGGCATTACTCAATAACAGTAAGGTAAATATGAATTAACATGCTAAATTTACTTGAGCTTTTTAAAAATCATTTTTAGAAGCTAGTCAGTTCCTGGCATTGTAATTAGATGTTTAAGGAGTCAGAACTATATAGTAGTATTTGAAATGGACTTTTGGGAGATTAGAAAAGTTGCCTGTGTCAGAAGGCAGAGACCATCATAGACAGAGCGTGAACCAAAATATTCTTCTCTTTCGCCTGGATTTTCCTGGGTGTCTTAACATTCCTTGTGGCAGAAAGGGAGGCTCAGTTTACAGAGGTTGGTGGTTTACAAGAAAATGGGGACTCAAGAGAAAATGTGGTGCAGTTTGTTCATTTTAAGCCTTTTACCTAGTGTGCTTGTCTCTTTATTTAATAAAGGAAAGATCAGTTCTTCAAGGATAGAAAACTTTGGATGTTAAGAGTGCTTAGAGGAGGGTATCTGGATATTTTGCTACGAGAAGTGATAGTGTAGGATGGGGTTTGTTACTAAATAAATTCTGTCAAGATCATATGTTAGTTGTTTTCCAGTTTCACTAAGCATACAAAATGAAATCCAGGTTAACTGAAGAACATGTCTTATTGAGAAAGGCTGTGTAATCTGTCTTAAAATAACTTTAAAATTAGGTGCGATGCCAAGTTATCTAGTGTACTTGGGGTCAGAGGGAGGTACAAGATGACCTTGGAGTTGACCCTAAAGACTTCGTTAAAAGTGGCCCACCTACAGATATTTACTGACTATTTATTGAATATCTACCATGTGCTGGCACTGTTTTCAGCATTTGGAATAGCCATGAGCAGGACAGATCCCTTTCTTTAAAGCAGCTTACATTTTAGCCGGGGAGACAGACATAGCCAAGTGAAAATAATGAATTTCAGGGAGTTCCCTGGTGGTCCAGTGGTTAGGACTCAGCACTTTCACTAATGTGGCCCGGGTTCAATCCCTGGTTGGGGACTAAGATCCCACAAGCCGTGCAGCGTGGCCAAAAAAAAAACCATTAAAAAAATGAATTGCAGGCACGTACTATGAAGATGATAAAGTAAAGTGTAGAGTGACTGGTTGGGACAATTTAGGGTATTCTTCCCTGAGATGTTTATGATGACACCTGAATGATCAGGGGCCTGGTTGGAGGATGGTGATGAATGAGTTTTTTACTCCACTGAAGTTTCAGGCCATCGTCCATCTCAGTGGAACGAGATGAAATGGTTTATTTCATTTTATGTCTAAAATGTTGGTATATTTTGAAATACTGTGATTTACCTGGTGATGAAGTAGATTTGTATTAATTACTCAGATTGCCACCCTGAATTTCTTGTGGCTTTTTGCTTAGGTGCAAAAATAGACCTTGAAATTCTGTTTTAGAATTTAACTCAATGTAGTAGGCCAGTGAGGGATTGCATACTCTGGTTTAGTGGAGATTGTAAATGTGACAGCATGCTCACCTAACTAATGATTTCAGAAACAAGTGTCCCATTGTGTTTGAGTGCAAGTATATGTGTGCTTGTGGTTATATAACCTTCTAGAAAAGGAAAGTGAAAAGTGAGAGAAGTGCCTAATTTCAAGTAGCTTTCTGTGTTTCTGCCTTTTTGCAAAAAGTTGAAGGAAAAGTAATGGAGAAACAAGTTTAGGGAAATCTCTGGCCATTCTTAGTGGGACTGGGGAAAATAAGTTCCTGGACCCTGGAAGTTTGGTTGGCTTGGACGTGTCTACTTTGTCCAGGCAGAGTTTGCATAGACACTGACACTGGTGTCTTCCCTCTGGCAGGTGGCTCAATCACAAAGGAGTAAGACAGAAGCGCCTAAATGCCTGGCTGGGAATCAAGAATGAGGATGCTGCTGAGTAAGTTCTCTCCGTACCTTTCTGTCAGAGGGCTTTGTTTCCAGGATAAGACATGGGACTTCTTAATACATACTGAGTGCTGGTTCTCTTTGTTACTTGAGGACATTTGAATCAAGAACTTTGCACCTCTTTAAATTGAATTGCCTCAAGAATACCCTGTAGGCACTTGAGTTCAAAGACCTGATGAACCATATGAAACCTGGATGCTTAAGCATTGCTCATTCAGACATTCATGTGTCAGATTATTGGATGAAACATGTGAATTCTGTGCTTTCTGCATGATAGCAAATAATAAAGCTGTTAAAAAAAATCCAACTAATGGCAATTCCACTTTGTCATTTTGTGGTTTAAGATTTAGAAGAGAGTGTTATTCGTGAATTTGCTTTTAGATATAAGTAAACTGATCGTTAGAATAATATTTTAACATTTAATTTTTAGGACCTATTTTATCAATGAGGAAGATGAAAACCTGCCCCATTATGATGAGAAAACCTGGTTTGTTGAGGATATCAATCGAGTACAAGCAGAGGACTTGCTTTATGGGAAACCTGATGGTGCATTCTTAATTCGTGAGAGCAGCAAGAAAGGATGTTATGCTTGCTCTGTGGTGTAAGTCTTCTCTGGGGGTATAACCTTTTGAAAACTTCCTCATTGATTCATAGAAAATCAACCCCTCCTAAAGTTCAGATCAAATTAGTTGAAGTACAATAAAATGAGGAACCATGGCTTAGACCATTAATATTAGTACAAAGAAAACAGTTAGTTGCTTTAAGAGAAATACCATCTGAAATTATTTCGGGGATTTTAATTTAAATGGTAAGCAGACTAGGCCCTGCATTGTTGCTATTGGACTTTAGGTATCTGTGAAAAGTAATTTGAGATTTTTAATTGAAAAGATCACTTAATTCTTTAGTAGTCTCCTGCTTGCGTAACTTGGCCTTCATTGTCATATTAAGGAAGGCTTGATTAAACAACTGTTTTTACTTCAGAAGAAAAACTATCTAAAATTTGTACTTAAATAGTATTCTGTTGAGGTAGTGATAGAAAATGTTGGATGTTTTCTGTAAGATGATCTTATGACTTTGTTTGGAAAAGCCTATTTTCCTTTTAATGGAAAGTGAAATTCTGGGGACAATTAATCATGCCTCAGTGAGATTTTGCCAAAGTGTTATATATATATTCCTTAAAAAGGCAACTGTTTTCATTGACAAAGACCATACCTAGAGTGGAGGTATAGTATGATGGTCATGAGAGCAAGCTTTGGGGCCAGATATACAGGATTCAGATCCAGACTCTACCACTTACTAGATATGTGACCTAGGGTAAATTACTTAAACTTTCTTTGCCTAGTTTCCTTATTTGTAAAATAAGGATAATAATAATATCTACTTAAGGGTTTTTAAAGTATTACTCGAGTTAATATATGTGATTTAATATACTTTGATCAGTGCTGGAACATAATAAATAAATGTTATCTACTAATATTATTATGATAATGATGCTGCTGATGGACATGCCAGAAGGCAAACAAAGATGACAAAATGATTTTGCCCTCAAAGAGGACAAAGTGGTGAGGATAGACAAAAGACACTCATATTAACAGAATGCTTAGTGCTTTACATGATCATCTTGTCCTTAGTGGTCTGTCTCTGTCATGCAGTCAGAGTTTGAATCCAACTTTACCTGGTTTCAAAGCCCTCATTTTTCTTTTGCACCACACTTTCTTCATTTCACAGTTAAATATCCAAGATAAATAAAATCACTGTGACATAGGTATCACTAGTAGGCTGTGTGCATGAAGAACTAATTCTGATGGAGAAAGAGGGTTGGGAGATTTTGTGGAAGAGGTGGCATTTGAACTGGACTTTGAAAGGATATTGAATAGTGGGACATCTATGGGCAAAAAGTAAGGCAGGAATTGGATTAGTATTATCCAAAGATAGAGCTACTTGAAACATTTCATTTCTCTCTGGCCTGGGCTCAGATACTCAAGTTTATTTGAGTGGAAATGGCAGGAGAAGATGGCTCTTGCAGGATCTGAGATCTTTTTTTTTTTTTTTTTTAATAATTTTTTTTTTTTTTTTTTTTTTGGTTGGTTTGGGTCTTCGTTTTTTTGGGAGGGC
>NW_006776468.1:1286905-1327345 GCF_000442215.2 Lipotes vexillifer | reverse complement strand
ATTTATTTATTTATTTTTGGCTGTGTTGGGTCTTCGTTTCTGTGCGAGGGCTTTCTCTAGTTGTGGCAAGTGGGGGCCACTCTTCATCGCGGTGCGCGGGACTCTCACTGTCGCGGCCTCTCTTGTTGCGGAGCACAGGCTCCAGACGCGCAGGCTCAGTAGTTGTGGCTCACGGGCCCAGTTGCTCCGCGGCATGTGGGATCTTCCCAGACCAGGGCTCGAACCCGTGTCCCCTGCATTGGCAGGCAGATTCTCAACCACTGCGCCACCAGGGAAGCCCCTGAGATCTTTTAAGAACAAAAAAAAAGAAGGAAGACAATAAGCCCAGCGCATTAGTAGTCCCTCGCTCTTATCTAGGTCGTTGGGTGGCAGCCTGTGGGTTAAAGACTTGGCTGGTGGAAAGTGCTGCTCAGCAGCTCAGCTAATTCCTGGGAGACCAAGGAGCAGCTGGACTATCTTGGGGAGCTGTATTCTTTTTCTCCTTCTCCTTCCTTTAGCCACAGACTTAATCAGACTCAAGTCCACAGCAGTGTGGATTTCTGTTGCCTGTGAAAACCAACTGCAGTAATATATCATATTGGGGTTCACTTTTGGAGAGATTGGGAGCAAAAGAGTCTGGAATCACAGACTTCCACTTGTTTGTTAGCCACTCCAGCTACAGAAAGCCTGCTTACTGTGATTTCTCAGTTTACTCAGGACATTTGCTGAAGTTAGGGATGTGAATAAGTTCAGTTTTTAAGGAGACTCATAGCAAAATTAAAATGATCATGTAGTAGGAAGTCAAGGCATAAAACTCACTTGTTTTTCCATTTTAATTTCTGTAAATGACATTATAAAGAAGCCTAAGAAGAAATTGCTTAACTCTACAGCCTTCTCAGGCTAGAGCCAACAATATATGTGTTTCGCTAGGTTAAGGAGTTAGGTAGTGAGCACTTGTGATCCTTATTGTTATTGCCATTTGGGGTAAGAAATTTGATTAGGGATAGAACAATTAGACAGATCAACAAGGAAACAGAAGACTTGAACAACACTATAAAACAACTAGACCTAACAGCCATCTCTAGAACACTCCATCTAACAACAGGAGAATACACATTCTTCTCAAGTGCACATGAAACATTATACAGGCTAGACTCTAGGTTAGGCCACAAGTCTCAATAAATAGGGTTGAAATCATACAAAATATGTGTCTATACCACAATGGAAAGAAATTAGAAAGTAAAAATAAGGAAATTTAGGAAATTCGCAAATGTGGACAATAAATAACACACTTCTAAATAATCAATAGATCAAAAAAGGAAAACAAGGGAAATTAGAAAATACTTCGAGTTAAAAAGAGAAACACAAAATTCAAAACTTATGGAATGCAGCTAAAGCAGTGCTAAGAGGGAAAATTATAACTGTAAGCATTTATATTAAAAAAGCTCTCAAATCAATAACCTACCCTTCTTTCACCTTAAGAAACTAAAAAAGGAAGAGCAAACTAAACCCAAGCAAGCAAAAGGAAGGGAATAATAAAGATTAGAACCGAATTAAATAAAATAGAGAATAGAAAACAATTGAGGAGGGCTTCCCTGGTGGCACAGTGGTTAAGAATCCGCCTGCCAATGCAGGGGACATGGGTTCAAGCCCTGGTCTGGGAAGATCCCATGTGCCGCAGAGCAACTAAGCCCGTGTGCCACAACGACTGAGCCTGCGCTCTAGAGTCCGCAAGCCATAACTACTGAGCCCACGTGTCACAACTACTGAAGCCCGCATGCCTAGAGCCCAACCTCTGCAACAAGAGAAGCCACTGCAGTGAGAAGCCTGCACACCGCAATGAAGAGTAGCCCCTGCTCGCCATAACTAGAGAAAGCCCATGCGCAGCAACGAAGACCCAATGCAGCCAAAAATAAATAAATAAAATAAATAAATTTTTTTAAAAAAGGAAACAATTGAGGAAATCAATGAAACCAGAAATTGGGATGAACAGATAGTTAAAGTCTCTCACACACACACATACACACACGGGAGAGAGAGAAGACACAAATTACTAAAATCAGGATGAAAGAGGGGACGCTACTTGTAGTCCTTACAGAAATAAAAAAAAATAATGATGGAATACTATGAATAATTATATGCTAACAAATTAAACAACCTAGATGAAATGGACAAATTCCTGGAAGCACACAAACTACCAAAACTGACTTAAGAGGAAGTAGAACTATAACAAGTAAAGAAATTGGCTTCACTGGTGAATTCTACCAAATATTGTAAAAGGAATTAACACAAGTCCTTCACAAACTCTTCCAAAAAATAGGAGAGAACACTTCCTAATTCATTTTATGAAGGCATATTCCTTATGAATATAGACATAAAAATCTTTAACAAAACACTAGCAAAGCAACTCCAGCAGCATATAAAAAGGATTATAAACCGTGACTAAGTAGAATTCATCTTAGGAATGCCAAGAGGTTCAACATTAAAAAATCAATGTAATAAACCATATTAATAGAATTAAGGACAAAAATCAACTGACAATAATCTACTGATTATTTCAGTAGACTCAGAAAAAGCGTTCGACACTCTTACATGTTAAAAAACACTGAATAAAGTAGGAACAGGAGGGCACTTCCTCAGCCTGATAAAGGGTATGAAAAACCCACAGCTAATATCATACTTAGTGGTGAAAGACTGAATGCTTAAGATCAGGAAGAAGACAAGGATGTCTGCTCTCACCACTTCTAATCATTGTACAGAAGGTTCTAGCTAGGGCATTTAGACAAGGAAAAGAAAAGGTATCCAGATTGGAAAAGAAGAAGTAAGCTATTAGAGCTAGTAAATGAGTTCAGCAAGGTTGCAGCTTAAAAGATTAGGATACCAAAAATCAGTTGTGTTTCTATATACTAGCAGTGAACAATCTGAAAATGAAATGAAGACATTCTATTTATAATGGCATAAAAAATGCTAAAATGCCTAGGCTTAAAAACATGCAAAAGCTATACAGTGAAAACTATGAAACATCATTGAAAGAACTTAAAGAAAACCTAAATAAGTGGAAAAACATCCGTGTTCCTGGATGGCAGTACTTCCCAAATTGATCTATGTGTTCAGTGTGCTCCCTATAAACAGTACCAGCTGGCTTTTCACAGAAATGTCAAGATGATCTTAAAATTCATATGAAAGTGCAAGGGATCCAGAACAGCTAAAATAACCTGGAAGAATAGAAAAGAGTTGAAGTACACCTCCCAATTTGACAACTTACAACAAAGCTGTAGTAATCAAAATTGTGAGGTAACAACATAAGATTAAACATGTAGATCAATGAATAGAAATGAGAGCCAGGAAATAAACCCTTACAATTATGGTCAGTTGGTTTTCAACAAGGGTCTCAAGACCATTCAAAGGGGAAAAAATAGTCATTTCAACACATGGTGCTGGGACAACTGGTGAGCCACATGCAGAAGAATGAGGTTGGACCCCCTCCTCATACCATATACAAAAATTAACTCAAAGTGTATCTCAGGGACTTCCCTCGTGGTCCAGTGGTTAAGAATCCACCTTCCAATGCAGGGGACGTGGGTTCGATCCCTGGTCGGGGAACTAAGATCCCACGTGCCACAGGGCAACTAAGCCCATGCACCACAGCTAGAGTCTGCGTGCTGCAATTAGAGAGAAGCCCACGCACTGCAACGAAAAGATCCCGCGTGCTGCAACTAAGACCCAACCAGCCAAAAATAAATAAATAAATATTTTTTAAAAAACTCAAAATGTATCATAGAACTAAATGTAAGAGCTAAAAGATAAAACACTTAGGAGAAAAGATGAGGTATAAATCTTTGTGACTTTGGATTAGGCAGTGGTCTCTTACACATCAAAAACACAGACGACAAAAGAAAAAGATAAATTGGACTTCACCGTAATTAAAGACTTTGTGCATCAAAGGACACTATCAAGAAAGTAAAAAAGACAACCCACAGAATGGGAGGAAATATTTGCAAATCATATATCTAAGCAACTAGTGTCTAGTATATAAAGAACTCTTAACAATAAAAAGACAAGTGCCCCAATTAAAAATGGGCAAAGGATTCAAGTAGACATTTCTTTAAAGAAGATATATAAATGGTCAATAGCATATGAAAAGATGCTCAATGTCATTAGTCATTAGGGAACTGTAAATCAAAACCACCATGAGATACTACAAGGATGACGGTAATCAAAGAGATGGACAATAACAAGTGTTGACAGGGATGTGGAGAAATTAGAACCCTCATACGCTGCTGGCAGGAATTTAAAATGGTGCAACCACTTCAGAAAAGTTTGGCAGTTTCTCAAGTTTAACTTTCTTTTTGGCAGGGTTGGGGGGTGCCATGCCACACAGCTTGTGGGATCTTAGTTCCCCGACCAGAGATTGAACCCAGGGCCACGGTGGTGAAAGCACTGAGTCCTAACCACTGGACCTCTGGGGAATTCCCAAGAAGTTATGACTTACGACTCAACAGTTCCCCTCGTAGGTATATATCCAAGAGAACTGAAAACCCATGTCCATACAAAAACTTGTACATGACTATTCACTATAGCCAAAAAGTGTTAACAATCCAGGTGTCCCATCAATTGATAAATGGACAACCAAATTGTGGCATATCCATACAATAGAATATTACTCAGCCATGAGGAGAAATGAATATCAATACATGCTACCACACAGGAGAACTTTGAAAATGGTGTATTAAGTGAACGTAGCCAGACCAAAAGATTGCGTGATACTGTATGATTCCGTTTATATGAAATGTCCAGAATGGGCAAATCCATAGTGACAGTAGGTTAGTGGTTGCCCGGGTCTAGGGGGAGGGAGGAATACAGAGTGACTACTAATGGATACATGGTTTCTTTTTAGGGTGATGAAAATATTCTGGAGTGAGATAGTGGTGATTGTTGCACAATCTTATGAATATTCTAAAAACCACTGATTTGCACACTTAATTTTTTTTTTGGTTTGTTTTGCCCCCTGCAGTGCATTCTTGCCTAATGGAGGTCCAGAGCTGAGTGATTAAATGCAGCCATCCATTTTAGCTACCAGGTCTTGGGAAATGAAGGGTATCTCTGTGACAAGTCTGTAGGGGTGGCGGGGGGCACATGGGTGTGATATCATACAAGCTTTGATTGACAAAAAGCTTCTGCTTCTCCTTTGCAGAACAACTGCTCTCAGACTTCTGTTCATTTAGGGTCCCTGTATCTGTTGCCGTCTGCCTTAATTCCCTGTGGTGTTTGTGTGTTGTGTCGTTGCAGTGCTGACGGGGAAGTGAAGCACTGCGTGATCTACAGCACTGCTCGGGGCTATGGCTTCGCAGAGCCCTACAACCTGTACAGCTCCCTGAAGGAGCTGGTGCTCCATTACCAGCAGACATCCCTCGTCCAGCACAATGACTCCCTCAACGTCAGGCTTGCCTACCCTGTCCATGCACAGATGCCCTCGCTCTGCAGATAAAGAGGGAGTGGGAAGAGCGGTGGCTCTCTAGCGATTTTTATACAGTTTTTATTAGACTATGAGGGCATTCTTTCTACGTAGACTGCTTGTTTTGCACAAGAAGTGATTCTGTGAATGTGAAGTGGAGAGGCCGAGCAGCAGCCGGCCAGAATGGGGGCATACAGGGCCTGGGGTTCTCTGTGACTCACCGCTGCACTGACATAGGAAGCTGGGAGCAGATGCTGTTTTTTTGGAAAGTCTGTTTCATTGGGGTTTTTATTTAGCCAGGCACCCTCAACAGAACACATTAGGCCTGATGGGGGTGAGGGTTATATCTGAAAGCCTCTGAGGAGTCCATGTCCTCTTCTGAGAGGCCATGTTGCTCTGAGAGTGTGGTGGGGCATGGCCCTTCTCTCTTCCTCCCAACAAGGCGGTGGTTTTGGTTCGGTGGTAGAATGGCATTTGGTGAAAAAGACAACCAAAGGAAAATGGGGAGGCTTGGGATTTCATTTAAAGAATCTTAATCCATGGGTAAAAAACTTTCAACCGAAGGTACTTAACCAACATCGTTTAGGCGTCAGCATCTCAGTAGCTCCTCCCTTTAAAGAAGCATTATGTTTAGAAACCAAATTGATCCCAGCAAAACGATTGTTGCCAGACTAAGGTCTGATGGAAGAAGGCGGCACTAGTATCTGAATGCACACTTCTGTACCAAAACTTGAAAGTAAAACTAGAGAATTTGTTAGTTTTAGCAAACACTAAAATTGGTCAGTGTAACTCCTTTTGCCCTGCCCTTGTTTCTCTGAGATGAGGAATAGTGTTCTTTTTGTGGGCTGGTGAGCTTTGAATCATAAAATGAAGTTGGTACTTGTGTGGTGTTTCCTTAGCCTAAAGAATGATCTGTTGTTTGAAACCTTTGTAACTTGTGTGTATGAGTAAAGAAAAGGTGCAATCCAGTGCTTTTAGATGGCTTGATATACCAAATAATGATGTAGAACAGCATTCTTATATGTGCTTCCCCAAGTTTAAATGCCCAGCAGAAATAGTCAACATGGTTTAATTTCCCGTCATCTCCTGTCGTTTGCTGGGTAGGGCCCAGGGGAACCATAGGTGGCTAAGGCTGTAGCTGGAAGGGAGCCAGACTGCGGTCAGGGACTTCAGTAAATCACAGGCCCAAGGGCTCTGGTTTCCAGGGCGAGGGTCATACCACATTACCCATGTGCTTCCATACAGTGGTTTCTGAAACTTTTGCAAGGAGAGGAAGGGATGGCTTGGAGTTTAGACTGTTAGCCGAAGCCACCTGGAAGCTTTTTTCTTTGCCTTTTTTGTGATCCTGCCACTAAGATGATGTGCACAGACTGTCCTCATGCTCCAGTGGCCCTGATTTTAGGCCAGGAATCTTCTGCTTCATGTGATTTAAGCCTTCCAGCTGAGTGAAGCTGGGCAAATGGAGCTGGAGGCAGCCTCTACTCCTACCTCCATTATGCCCCACCCTCCTCAGTCAACACTCATTTGACAAATAGAGTCCAGCTGCCTCTGAGCCAATCCTAGAGCCATAATAGGCTCGAATGAGTCAGCTGTTTGAGCCCAAAGCTGTGCAGTCAGGCATCCTGGCTGAGCTACAGAAGTCAATATCTGAGTCTTGGTGAATAAATAAGGTTTACACCTAGGGAAACTCTAGTTTTGGGGATGAAAGAAACAAATTTTGCTTTCCCTGAGCACTTATCTTGGTGACAGGATCTAGAATGGACCATGACATAGAAATAGATTAAAAATTTGGGGGAGAACCTCCAGAGTTACCGACAGTGAAGATAGAAAGAAAAGGGGCATATCTTTGGCTTTTCCTTGGTTATGTTGCAGTTTCAGGATTGGGTGAGGCAGGCAAATGAAACCCCCTCCAGTGTCACTGTCCTGACCTAAGCCCTTAACTAGTTGATAGCCAGCTGAAATCCCTTCGCCACATTGCCAGATTGTTGAACCTGCTTAAGCAGCTAGATGCTCAAGATTGGGTGCAAGGAATCCCTTCTTTCTGGTACTAAAATTTAGTGTGTCCTGGATATCTCTTAAAATAAACGAAAAGGAGAATGAGGATGAACCAAGTGTTGCTCCTTATCAGGCAGCATTAAGGGTGTGCAGGGAGAGCGCAAGCGCCATCTGCCACTTACACTTGGGCTGGCTTGTGAAGAAGGGCTACTCATTTTTCAGTCATACATTCCTTCACTTTTTTCTTTCCTGTTTTTCATTACTGAATTTGTTGCTTTGTGGGAACTAAGACCTAGGGATCATTTGAGAAGTTGGAAAGTATCTTTTCTGAGTAGTTGCCATGTGATTTGCTTGATCTTGACCAGTGGAAATGGCATAGGGACCAGTCTGCTAACCACTTAGAGGGGTAGTATGCAGCTCTTTTACTCCATGGTCTTGGCAGCAGGTCTTGGCCTCCTTCATCAGAGCCTAGCTCTGTGTGTTATACCATGATCTGGGCCCTGGGATTCTCTCTTGGCACCTTAACTGCAGCCTCCGTGAGGCAGAGGGTAAAGAGACAGACCAAGACCAGAGGGGCTCATTGTTTTCCTGGCTAGAGAAGCTGGCCACCAACACAGAAGCAGCTTGGGGCTGGCTGGACACCGGTCAGAGGCCTATCTTTTCCAGGTCGAGCTTTCATCACAGAACAATGCTCTGTCTCCATCTGGCCATAGATGCTAACTAAGCCTTGGCCATGCCTCAGGCCTGTATAGGCTAGTGGTGTCCTTACCACTGATTTGGTCAAGGTTGAGGACTTCTGATTACCGCCCCTACCCTGTCTCCAAGCCTTGATGGAATCCCCGCTTACTTTGGACCCTCAAGTGCTTTGCAGAAGCTCTGAGAGCCAATGTGGTGTCTTCCACCGGTCTCCTCTTGCAGCAAGGAACCAGCCTCATGGGTCCTCTTGGGCCAAGAATTGCATCTGGGCAATTACTGGTTTTTCAAGTTGGTCTCTTGCCAGTTAAGACTCCTTAGTAGATCTGTTTGAGGCTTCAATGGCCTCAAAGCAGAGGGTCCAGATGGGGGCCTGGCTGGGCCCTCTGCTGTCAACTGCTCAGCCTTGCTGTAGCTCCAGCCACTTGTGACAGACAACCTTGTTTCCTTACAAATTCCAGCATGTGACTTTGGTGCCCTGTTGTTACTCGTGAAAAACCTATTCTTCTGTTGTCTTTGGTGTAGTCAAAAAAATTCATGTAGTTACGTAAAAATATCGGATTTACAAGGAAGCCAACTGTATGTCTTGTGTTGGGACAATTCATAATGTAGTTCCTAGACCACTTTTGCAAATTGTTCTTGTCACCAGGTGTGTTCAGACATTGCTGTGCAGTTGTGGGGGAGGGTGGGGGGAAGGTGAGGGGAGATACTTTTTGGTCTTTTTGTTTTTTACCTTCCCCAAGTGGGGACAGTCTGGCCAACTTGCTCCAGTAATACAATAAAGACATTGCAATAAAGCACCTTTTTGTTCTCATGCTATGGAGGGGTGGGCTGGGCGGGGAAGGGGGGGCAAAAGGAAGAGGACTGGGGTATTGAAAAGCCCCAAAGCTCCCAAACCTTCTCCGCCACGGCACCAAAATTCAAGATCAGTCCTGGGGTTGAACTGGGGTTACCAGAGGCTCTCTTCTTCCCCTGAAGAGGAAGTCCAGCCTGTCAGGCATGATGCCAGAATCCTGTCCACCAACACAGCACACAGGGAGACTCATAAACTAACCCTGATAAAGTTAAACGTGGGAGCCCTTTTGTCCTCACCCCATTCTTATTAGGCCACTTAATTGATTCTTAATACCTGTCTCTGCCCAGCAGTGTGTTTACATGCTCTTTTGTGGGGGCAGGGGTGTGGGCTTAGTCTGCCTGTCCTCTTGTTGCCCCCGGCCATCACCCTCTTTGTTGAGGTTCCTACCTGTTGGGAACATAATCAGCAAACATGTGACCAGCACTGTGGGCAAAGGGCACCGCAGTTGTCATTGTCATCCTTGTCACTCAGGCCCCACTCACCTGTGTAGTGAATTACAAGTCAGACTGAAGGGCAATAATCTATTGTTCTAAATGACCTTGCCAACATCCTTCCTCCCCACTGCACTTAGCTACATAGCACCCTCAAGGCCACTGCTAGGAACCACGGATGATTTTCCCCAGTTCCGAGTTTTTCCCACTCTCAGCATGGGATGCTCAAACTCCTATCTATCTCCAGCCCAGTCCTCTCTTCTTCTTTTTTTTTTTAATTTAATTAATTAATTAATTTATTTTTATTTATTTACTGTGGGTCTTCGTTTCTGTGCGTGGGCTTTCTCTAGTTGCGGTGAGCGGGGGCTACTCTTCATCGCGGTGTGCGGGTCTCTCACTGTCGCAGCCTCTCTTGTTGCGGAGCACAAGCTCCAGACACGCAGGCTCAGTAGTTGTGGCTCACGGGCCTAGTTGCTCCGTGGCATGTGGGATCTTCCCAGACCAGGGCTCGAATCCATGTCCCCTGCATTGGCAGGCAGATTCTCAACCACTGCGCCACCAGGGAAGCCCCCAGTCCTCTCTTCTGAACTCCACCTGCTGGCGGGATCTCTCAAATGGGGCCTTGGGTGTCCCACAGGACTGCAAACTTTTTGTCTACTTAATGAGTAAACATATGCTTGGCTATGAATTCCCTTACCTTCCTACCACCAAACCTATAACTGGTCTGCATCCACATAACTCCTCTGCCTCTCACCTGTCAAATTACAAAAGGTAGCCCTCCTCCAACTATAAGCTAGTCTCTCCACGTGTATTTTGGATCCTATTTTCTCCCATCTTCTCAGGAATGTCCTGTGAGTTCTCTATTGTTTCCTCTCAACTGGATGATCCATTTAAACATGGTTGGCTGTCTCTCACTCCACTTGCTCAGTCTCTACTCAATCCTTTATCTCTTCAGAGCCTAACCTTTTTAAAAAAACATCTAAGTTTGTCTTTATTTCTTCACCTCCTCAAGCTTTTCAGTACGGATCCCACCACTACCTGAAATTGCTCTCCTTGATGTCTTAGGTAACCAGCATTGTGACAACTCTGTGAAAAACTCTGCCATTGACTCCATGATCATCTCGTTTTCCTCCTGCATCTCTGACTGTTCCTTTTAATTCTCCTGGACTCTAAGTCTCCTGGGCTCCTCTAGCCACCTCACTTATGCCTTTTTCCCTGGCAGTTTTATCCACATCCATGAATTCACGATCTCTAGGCCAATTATACCCATTGTTGTTTCTCCTGCCCAGACCTATGTTGCGAGGTACCTCACACGCAACATATTGAATGCAGGGTCACCACGCAGCCCTGGTTCTTTCATTATTTCATATTTCAGTAAATGGAAATACACAATTCATCTGGTTATATAGGTCAGGAATGTAGTCATCATCTTTCTTTGATACCTTTGCTTTGTGTCTACATAAAACCCACCACCAAACCGTATCAATTTTACTTTCTAAATAGCAAAGATACCCAACTTTTCTCTCCAACTTCACTGTTTCACTATCTCTAACAATACTGGAAGGCCTCCCTTTTATCATTCTTGCCCCCTCAAATTCATTTTCATTATAGCAACCAGAGTCATCTTTTCAAAATAGAAATCTGGGGAATTCCCTGGTGGTCCAGTGGTTAGGACTCGGACTTGCGCTGCCAGGGCCCAGGTTCAATCCTTGGTCGGGGAACTAAAAACAACAACAAAAAAACTAAACTCAAAACAAAACAAACAAACACCAAAAAGGGACTTCCCCGTGGCACAGTGGTTAAGAATCTGCCTGCCAATGCAGGGGACACGGGTTTGATCCCTGGTCCGGCAAGACTCCACACGCCACGGAGCAACTACGCCCGTGCGCCACAACTACTGAGCCTGCGCTCTACAGCCCGCGGGCCACAACTACTGAAGCCACGTGCCTGGAGTCCATGCTCCGCAACAAGAGAAGCCACAGCAATAAGAAGCCTGTGCACCACAGTGAAGAGTAGGCTGCTCGCCGCAACTAGAGAAAGCCCGCACAGCAACAAAGACCCAACACAGCCAAAAAATTAAAAACAAAAAAACACCCAAATCTGAACTTGCGTAAAACCATTAAATAACTTTCAATTGCTCTTATGGTAAATCACAAAATTCTTAAAACCATCTGGCTTCTCCCAAGTTCAGGATCTCATCCCCTACTTCAGTTACTCTTCATTTGGCTCCCTCCACTCAGCTAACCCCAATGGCTTGGACCTTTTCCTTTTTCCTTCGGCACATGTCCTCTGTACAATCCCTATCTTCTCCTATGGCTTTAATTACCACCTATTGGCGGATGGCTGCCACATCTATGCGTCCAGCTCCCTACACTTCCCCTCCTTCTGGGGACACCTCCTCATTGTTGCCATCCTAGTTTAGACCACCGCAAGGGCTCACTACATCATTTTCTCTCTGGTCGGCTTACTCCACTTGAGCCTCTCTACACTGCGGCCAGTGATCTTCCTAAAACCTAAATCTGATTATACCACTCCCAGAATTACCTTCCAGAAGCTCCTCACTCCTCAGGCTAATCTGGCAGTGTTTCCCATGGGGAGCACCACTGGCACTTGGGGCAGCTGCCCTAAGCATTACAGGATGCTTAGCATCTCTGTGCCTACTCTTCGCAAACCCCTTCCTTCCCATTTCCAACCCCCGCCAGGGGGGCAGTTCCTCCCTCCCAGGAACTGCTGCAAGATGTGCCCGCACCTCCCCCTTCATCTATGGTATGGTGCTTCTAACCAGATCCTGACCTACATGGGGGGCTGCCCCCAGGCAACTAGTTACCTGTGTTCCCAGTGTCCCGGACAGGCTGTCCAAGGATCTGCCGTCAGTGAACGACTGAGGGAAGGAGGAAGGGAGGTTCCAAGAGGGGCCTGGAAGGCTGAGGGGCCAGACATCTGCCACCACAGGCAGGGTGCGCCCTCTGGCGGCCACAGCCTTCCCGACGCAGGGTGACGAGGAGCTGCAGGATGCTTGTCGCGCCCAGCCAGTACCCAGAGGCATTTTCCTGTCTCTAGGCCTCTTGATGCCTCTCCTTCTGACCTAGGCACTGGATTACAGAACAGACAGTGCAAGACAGCAGTTTGTCGAGTCCTGCATCACCATGGAGGCCCTCTACCACAGCCCTACCTCCTGTCCCTGGGATGCCATCTCCTGACTCCTCCAACAATGGTCCCACAGATGTCCTCCTCCTCCCTTCCACACCACCCACCCACTCACCAACTGCAGTCCTACCCACTGGGGGCTGCCCACGTCAGCAATGTCCATATCCAGTGCTAAGGCCTACCTGACAACAGCCCAAGAAGGGCTGACTGGCTACAGACATTAAGGGTTTATGACTAAATACGGAAGGCAGTTTCTCTATTTCACCTGGCCTCTCAGCATTTTACCAAGTAAGCTCTCCTTCCACTTAAAATCTCTTTACTTTTGGATTTTATGACTCTTCCTTGATGTCTTCTTTGCCTTAAATGCTAGTGCATTACTACTGATACATTGATGGCTCTCAGATTTCTAACTTCAGTCTAGATTTCCCTACTGAGTTCCAGACCCATGCACGCAAACTTCTGGACGTCCCCACAAGTACCTCAAATTAAATATATCCCAAGTTCAACTCTTCACCTCCCTCTACCTCTTTTTCTCATTTACTGGCTAAAAGCACTCCAAATGAGAAGATAAATGTGGGTTCTCGAGTCAAGAGAGACTAGACTCTAATCCTAGCCCTGCCCAGAGCTGTATGATCTTGCTCACGTTAATGTCTGAAAACCCGAGTTCCCTCCTCTATAAAGCAGGAATATTACTTGCTACATGGCCTTCTCTGGTTCCCCATCACCTACAGAAAGTCTAAACTCCTAGAAGACTCTTAGATATGGCCCTTGCCTAACTCACTAGACCCATTTCCAGTTTGAATTACTTTCAGCTCTTTGAATATGCCAGGTGTATGGCAAGTGCCATACTCTTTGACTGGACATTCTCACACTAATCCCCACTCTTCTAACCTAGCAAACTACTACCTATCATCTGTCCTCCAGGTTTGAGCTCAGATGCCCTAGTCTCTGGGAAGCCTAGCTGGCTTAGGCACCCTCCCACAACAGTGTCTCTTTCATCACTACATTCTCAGCAGCAACACAGGACCTTAAGTTACATTTGTATTGACTGAAGGAAGGAAGAAAGCCAAAGACATAAAGATAGTTTCCAAGAGCGTGTATTACACAGGACTGAGCGCAAGAAATGGCAAACAACCTCTATGTTTGCTTTAAAAGCTCATCGGGTGCCGATGCCAAGTCCTGATGCTTCTGAAGGCCCCCTGGGTCTCGGCCCTTCTGGAGCAGGCTGGGCCCAGGCTCCTGGGTGAGGGGGCAGCTTTTGCATGGAATGTCCCGCCTCCTGTCACCTGAGGCATCAGGCACTTTGGTGATACCCAGGGCTGGCTCCTCTTCCTCTCTCTGTGTACACTCAGGCTCCCATAGCCAGCTCTGGCTGGGAACCTCACAAGGTAGATGGGCCAGCCCAGGGGCACTGGGTGGCCATGACTTCCCCTCCTGTCTGGGAGACAGGTTTGCAGGGTGGACTGGAGTTGTAGTTTCCAAACCCTGGGAGCTGGCCAGCCCATCTTCCATCGTTGCCTTTCTAGTTGGGGATGCCCTGTCAGGGTCTTCAACAATGAATTTCCAGGACCACAGGCCCAGCTCTCCGGAGGTGGAGGCAGTGGAGCAACTGGCGGGGATGAGTCCTGAAGAGCTCGGACAAAGTGCTGTTAGTGCCTGGGTGTGGAGGTGCTGGGCCTTCCAGCAGCCTTCAGGGGGGATGGGGTCTGTGGGTCCAGCCCTACCCAGGTTGGGAGCTGATGACGAGGAGCTGGCAGCCTCTTCAAAGGCTTGTAGGATCCCAAGCCTCTTCTGGGGGACACTAGGGCCTTCCGCTCTGGGAGATCCCAGTGTGACCCCTGTCAATAGGCCTGGGACCGCTGGGCCCTGGCTCCTGGGATCCCTGGGCAAGAAGGCGTCCTCTTCCTCACCGTCTCCTGCTCCTGCTCCTCTGAGGAGTGGATCCTGGCCCACTTCTGGGTTGGGTACCAAGCTTGGCTCCTGTACACCTTGGCTGCCCTCAGGCCCCTCATCAGTGTCATCTTCTGAAGAGTCAACCTCCCGGATGGCTTCCTGCTTCTGCAGCGACTCTCGCCGTTCGGCCCGGTCCTGGCGGAGGGTTCCTAGGGCCCGTGAGGGAGCAGCCTGCAGCACCCCTTTCCCTGGCAGCGCCCCCTTACCAGACAGCACACTCCTGGTCCCAACTACCTCCAGAGGGCTGACTTCCCTGGGTGGCAATTCCTTCTTTAGCTCAGGGTAGGGCAGGTCAAGACTATGTTTTCGAGAAGCGGCTAGCTTCTTCTCGGAAGCAGCAAGTGCAGCCGCCAGTTTCTCAGCTGACTGCACCCTCTTAAGTAGTGGTGAGCGGGGTGACTCCGCACTCCTGGGCCGTGAGAGTTGCCGGCCTAGGGGAGGCGACACGTGAAGCTTGGTAGGGAAGGCCTGGGCTCCGTGGCCAGACAGGGGTGATGGGGAACGCTGGGGTGAAGCTGCTGGTGGCGGAGAAGGGGTGTGGGCCAGCGGTGACAGTGGGATGCTGCCTGCTGACTTGCGCCGTGGAGAGCGGTACTGGCGTTGGAGCTTGGGCGCCAAACCGTGGAGGGAGCTGGGTCGTGTGTGCCCAGAGCCGGCTGGAGAACTGGGCACGCTGGAGCTGGGGGAGCTGCTCTGTGATGAATTTCCCCCCACTTTACACAGACAGACAGACAAAGAGAGACACACACACACACAAAGGCAGAGCAGTTAGCTCTTGGAAGTGACTGAGGGGCAAAACAGGGCTTAGGCCTGGAATGTCCCGGGATCATCAAGGTTACTCCACCAGTGAACCAGAGCCCAGGCTACAGAAATGAAGTCACCCTCCACCTCTGTCACCTCCTCCCCAAGACTGCCAGATCCTAAGGGGGTGGGTTGGATGAGAGCTTCAGAGTGGGATGAGTGGGAAGCACAGAGGGCCCAGGACTCTGCTACCTCCCAGGGGCTGTCTCTGCAACCAGCCCTTCATACCTGAATGCACAGCTTCAGGGATCACCCTGTAGCCCTGAGTGGGAGATCGGGGAGAAAGGCTGTGGCTGTGTGTGGGAGAGCCTGGCCCACTCTCCCCTGATGACAAAGAGCGGTATGAAAGGCTCTTGGTGCTGCAGCCAGGAGTCAGTGCTGTGCCTCTGAGGTGGGAGACCCAACATCAGGACACTGGTCCACAAGAGACCTCCCAGCTCCACATAATATCAAATGGTGAAAATCTCCCAGAGATCTCCATCTCAATACCAGCACCCAGCTTCACTCAACGACCAGCAAGCTACAGCGCTGGACACCCTATGCCAAACAATTAGCAAGACAGGAACAAAACCCCACCCATTAGCAAAGAGGCTGCCTAAAATCATAATAACTCCACAGACAGCCCAATACCCACCACCAGACGTGGACCTGCCCACCAGAAAGACAAAATCCAGCCTCATCCACCAAAACACAGGCACTAGTCCCCTCCACCAGGCAGCCTACACAACCCACTGAACGAACCTTAGCCACTGGGGACAGACACCAAAAACAATGGGAACTATGAACCTGCAGCCTGCAATAAGGAGACCCCAAACACAGTAAGATAAGCAAAATGAGAAGACAGAAAAACACACAGCAGTTGAAGGAGAAAGATAAAAACCCAACAAACTTAACAAATGAAAGGGAAATAGGCAGTCTACATGAAAAAGAATTCAGGATAATGATAGTAAAGATGATCCAAAATCTTGGAAAGAGAATAGAGAAAATGCAAGAAACATTTAACAAGGACCTAGAAGAACTAAAGAGGAAACAAGCAACAATGAACAGCACAATAAATGAAATTAAAACTACTCTAGAAGGGATCAATAGCAGAATAACTGAGGCAGAAGAACAGATAAGTGACCTGGAAAATAAAATAGTGGAAATAACTACTGCAGAGCAGAATAAAGAAAAAAGAATGAAAAGAAATGAGGACAGTCTCAGAGACCTCTGGGACAACACTAAACGCACCAACATTCGAATTAGAGGGGTTCCAGAAGAAGAAGAGAAAAGGTTAAGGGAAGAAAGGCTGCGGCTGGTGTGGAGTAGGGATGCCTGCTTCGTGATCTTCCGGAACAGGGAGCTCCTTTTTCTGCTGCAGAGACAGGGGTCAGAGGCTGTCTGAGTTGGTGCCCAGGGCACAGCACACACTGGGCCAAGGGCCAGGGTCCCCAGCACACACCAGCACCGAGGTGGCTGAGAGCAGATCCCCTGGGCTAAGTCTGGCTCACCTTTCTTGCCCATCCTTGCCCCGGCTCCGCTTGCTCCTTCGGGCCATCTTGGCCTTGTAGCTGTCCTTCCGAGCTGGCCCCACTTTAATGGATGTGTTCTCCAGGGGAGTTGTTGAAATAGACACCTTGTTTCCACTCTGGGGATCAGAGCATGAGCCTAGGCTAAGGCCATGGCTGTGTTCCTGCCCCTGCCCCTGCCCCTCCCGCTGGGTACAGCTGTCCCACAGCTTGAGCTTCTGCCCCCGCATCACCATGTCTGAGCCAGGGACCACCTTCCTTCTTCACAGATTAGGAAACGGCTCCACTGGAGCCCAAGTGGTTTGGGGCTGGGAAGATAGAGAAGAGGCTCACATGCCAGGTCCTCCAGTCCTACCCACAGCTCAGCAGGATCCCTGCCTTGGTCAATGAGGGTGTCACCTTCCAGTGAAAACCCTTTGCTATGTCCACACCCAAGTTCCGTGTGCATGTGCATCTGTCCTCAGTGTCAGGTATGTGTGCGCCCGACTCTCCCACTCCCCCATGGCCAGTCAGACTCACAAGGCTGGAGTCATTCAGGGACCGCAGCAGGCGGCACACCCAGCACTGACCTTCAGGATCAGCTCCACCACCTCTGTATGCACCAGCCCATGCACAGGCTCCCCGTTGACGTGTGTCATGAGGTCCCCCTGACGGAGCCCCGCCTCACTGGCTGGACCTCCGTCCTCCACGTGCTGTCCCGGGGAGAGAACAGTCCTCAGCCTGGAGCCTGAGCATGAAGGGTGGGGCCTAGCTCTGCTCATCGAGCTGTGACCCTTACCCCCCACTCTTTGACCCCTGAGGGTAATGTGGGCGTGGACAGAAGCAGGGACAGGCAGGCCCTAGTAAAAGGGGAAGGAAGAAGAGTGATGAGGCTGGGAGACAACAGGTCTGGATGGCCAGACATACCCACACCATGTGGTGCACAGTGTAGACGTCTGAGTCACCCATGTAGACACGGATGGCCCGCAGGGTGAAGCCATACTTCTTGCCGGCTCGGTGGATGATGATGGGGGGCCTTGAGCTGCTGAGGGCTGGCAGGAAGTCCCTGCTTGGAGAAGAGTCCCTGGATGATGGGTTGGACGACTGGGAATGCGGGGACACGGGGCTGGCCAGCGGAGAGCAGGTGTGGTGCTCTGGAGGAGGAGGAGCCGGGACTTAGTGCGTCCGCGCTCAGGCCCGGCCCCTGTCTGGGCTGCTGACCCCACACAGCTCTAGTCACAGAGCCTGCCCCCAGCCAGGTATGTCTTCCCCGCAACCCCTGAGCAGCAAAGCGCCTTTGTGTGCCCAGACCCTCGCAGACCCCAGGAGGTGACGGGCTCGCATTTACCGAGTGCTTACTTATATGCATTAGGGACCACATAAGCTCTTCATACATACTTGAACGTCACAATTACCCTATGAGTTACCATCATTAATATCCACATTTTTTGATGAGGAACTTGAGGCTCAGAGGGATTAAGCACCTTCTTCAAGATCAAGAGCCCTGCAGTGATGGAACCAGGATCTGAATATGAGCCTCTGCCTCAGAGCCTGCGCTCATCACACGGCTATCTGCCTTCTGGGACACGCACACACAACCCCAGACCGACGCACACCTTTAGAGACCCCTGCTCTCTTAACAAAGGGGCCGCAGTGACACACAGCCTCTCGGATCCCTGCTCCTCAACACACAGAACACAGACACACCTGCTGCGTGCACACCCCAGCCATGGGCCCACAGAGGTTCCAAGGCCCTTCCTATGAGTTTTATCTTCACTCCCCGGGGGTCTCACCCGCAGGAATGAGGAGGGACAGGGCTGTGGCTGAGGCGGACTTGATCACTTTGTTGATGGGGCGAGCGGTGCGCTTTTCTATAGAGTCCCCAGAGAGCAGCCGGTGGCGGGCCCTGCGCACCGCCAGGTCGCTGATGGCCTTGGCTGTGGCTCCCTCAGCCAGCTGTGGGGTCCCGCGCCCTCCTCGAGTCTCCATGGCTGTGGACCAAGTGACCAGTGAGACCTGCAGTGCAGCGGAGCCTCCCCTCCTGGCCCCCTGCAGCATCCCCAGCCTAGGCCCTCTGGCCACCCGCTGGGCCACACCTGGACTGGAAGCGCTGCTCTGGCCAAGAGGCTCCTCATCCAGCTTCAGCTGCCGTTCCGCAGGCCGTTCAGGGGAAGGCCCGGATACCCCCTCTCCAGACGGGGGTGTCAGAAGCCAAGCACCCTCCTGCTGCTGCCTCCTAGGGGGGCCGCCAGCCTCCTCAGTGCCCTCAGGGAAGCGAGGCACGTCCAGGAGGCCCGAGCAGTGGCGGCGCACCGTGAGGGGAGGGCTGGAGTCGCTCTCCGTGTGGGATGACTCAGACACTGACAGCCGCTTCCGTAATCTGTGAGACACAAGGCCTAGGGTGAGGTGGCCCTGGCGGCCTCCCTCCTCCAGCCCAGGCTTCCTCTGGGGCTCCTCTCTCCAGGAGCCATCCTCTCGAAGGCCTCTCACCACACCACGTGCCTCCCCACCATCCGTGACCACCAGCGGATGGCTTTGCCGCCCACCCCTGGGGGAGCTCTGGGTGCTCACATCTCAGGGGAGCCGATCACCCAGCTCCGCTCTCGGCCCCTCAGCCCCGCCAGGCTGTCCGAGCGGTCCTCCTTCTCCTCGCTCAGGCTGCGCTTGGTGGGGGGCGGCATCCGGCGCTCCTCGAGCAGCGAGAGCCTCTCCATGCTGCTGTACACCTGTGGGCACAGGAGACCTGCCGGGACGCCCGACGACCACACCTCCCGAGGAGCGAAAAGGATCCTCAGCGCCTGAAGCTCAGGAATTCGAGCCAGCTCTCCTCTTCCCTCCCCCATATATACCAGATGAATATTCGAGGAAACAGCTATTCCACTGGTCTGACCTGGCCGCACCCTGGCATCTCATATGTCAGGGCCCTGAGAAGATCTAGAGGCATCTGTCACATGCAGGCCCAGACCTCGCCCGCTCTTTTCCCAGAGATAGCCCATCCCCTCCTCCCCAGGTGTGCCCCAGGGATGTCCCTCAATAGGTCCTCTTCTCCCAGTTCTCCAGTCTGGGCCCACCACAGTCGCACCTTGCTGAACCTTGGAGAGCAGGAAGAGAACTGGCGAATCTCAAGGTAGCCATCCTCGCTCACTTCCTCCTCGTCCTCTGAGTCTATGTGGTGGTATCGCTCTGAGCGGGCTGCGACACACAGAACAGTGCCTTTCAGAGGCCATGGCGCTGGCCTCCTTTAACCCTATCAGACCTCAGGAGGGCCTGGAGAAGTGGCTCCTGATACCAAGTTCACGGTGCACAGGTGTTTCTGGGCACACAGGTAGGATCCCTGCTCCTCCCCGTGCCACCAGTGGCCTTACTGTCAAAGTAGCTGGTATCATCCTCTGACTCCAGCTGAGGAATAAATTCAGCCTTCTGACGGAGAAGTCCTGTCCAGTCCAGACCAATAAAGAACGGGTGCTCCTTCACCTCATAGGCGCTGCCTGTGGACAGGGATGGCGTGGGCAAGGGGCTGCGGTGAGCTGTGTGGAGTCCAGGTCAGCACGTCCAGTGAGAACCCAGGCCTCGAAAGGCTGGGCCTGGAGGCCTCAGCTCCAGCACCTTCCTCTTCCGCCCACAGGGAGCAGGGCAGAGGTTCAGGATCCAGGGGCACCGCCCACACCTGAAGCCTGAACCTCCCAGTTATATGGAATCAGCCCTACTCCTCCAAGTGCTGAGAAAGGTTAGTGGGGCCTGTCCCACCTGTACCCAGTCTCTCCAGAGGGTTCTGGTGGAGCAGTTTTGAGGTGAGATCCTGGGCGTCCGGTGGCAGCGCATCATCCCCCTCGGGCCACACAATCTCATCTGAAGAGTCATTGGGTGTGACAAGGAAAGGAGTGGGTTAGAGAAGCCTCAGAAGTCGTGGGCAGAGTGGGGAGATGGAGAAGAGGGTCCTGTGATAGGATACGTGTGGGGAGACATAAAGGGCCCAGCCCAGAGCCCTGAAAGCCTTGCCTGGGACCCACTTCCTTTAAGTTGTACAGGTTCCTGTCCTTCTAGTGGAGCCTCCCACATCCTAGACCATGGCTTACTCTTTGGTCCAGGGTGGCCACTGCAAAGCAGTGGTCTGACCTCCGGCTCACCCTGCCTTTACACTCCAGACACATGTACACTCACACACACACAGAACTCACACTCACGGGGTATGCACAGACACAACACAGGTACACCCATGCACTCATGTGGGACCAGGCACACAATCAGAACAAGCGCCAGGTGACACAGAGTTTGCATGTGCACATATCCGAGGCAAGCATACCAAACACACACACGTGAACACAGAACAAGAACTGGTAAGCCTCGCAGGTGCATGCGTAAATCATATTTGTGGATCCAGATTCTGTCCCCTTGGTGGGCCAGGGGGATGGTACCTACCACTGATCACTTGCCCAAAGAGCTCCTCTGGAGTGTCTCCGAAGAAAGGGACGCAGCCCACCAGGAACTCATACAGGATTATGCCCATGGCCCACCAGTCCACTGGTTTCCCATAGCCCTGACGCAGGATCACCTCAGGGGCAATGTATTCCGGGGTCCCGCATACCTGGGCACAAAGAAGCCGGGCTGGCTCAGCATCCAGAGACAGTGAATTGGCATGGTGGCTGGAGGGGTTGGGGTGCTCCCACTTCTGGAGCAGCAAGTCTCTGAATGAAGACTCAGCTCACTCTGGTTAATGAGCAGGAGCAATAGGAGCCCCAGTGTACCAGGGGTGGAGCTGTTGGTGGGGTGAGTTTATGTATTTTCCTAATTAACCGAAACATCTAGTTCTAGCCTGGAACCACCACTCCTTTTTGGCATGTGGTACCCACAATTGGTCTCTGCCCTCCAGCCTCCAAAGAACAGACACTACAGTCATATGACTCCTACAGGGACTCGTGAACAGTCACAACCTGTAATGTCAAGTCAGGAAACGGCCCGCGGCTACTCTCAGGACGCAGCCCAGTGGAAACTTGGAGCTGTGTTCCAAGGACACAGGCGCCAGGAGAGCTTTGCTCTTTACTGAGGCTAGAAGTCTCGGGACTGACCTCTTATCAGTCTCTGAGAGTGTCAATGGTTATGTGACCTAATCTTCTTCAAACCCTGAGGCGGAAGATGATTTTGGATTTTATATCCATGTGGTTCTCATGGGCCACCTTATTTTCCAAATGTGCTATACCTATCTCAATGTCTCCCTGGAACCAAAAGGTGAAAAAGACAGGAGCTCTCAGTCTTAACATCTAGCTGCGAGGTAAGCATGTGGCCTCCAGGCCTTACTCTGAGGCCTGGATTCAACCCCCGAGGTCTCAACCATCCTTATTACCTGCTTGTCCAGGAACTCCCGAGTATCCTTTTCAATGTGGCCCTCGTACAAGTTTGTGGTCAGACTCATGAGGCCAATTTTAGAAAGGCCAAAGTCAGTGAGCTTGATGTGCCCCATGGATGTAATCAGCAGGCTGGGAAACCAGAGAGACAAAAGTTTGAAGTTATTTCCTGGTCTCCCAAGATTGCTGATTTTAGTATATGCCCAATTTTCCCACTCAGGCGTCTACTGTGGGACATAAGCAGGGTAGCTTCATCAGGGAGACAGGCAGCTGTGAAAGAATAAATAGCTCTGGTTGTACGAGTACTGTACTCTGCACAAGGCAACTAACCTGCCTTTTGCCCATTCCCCCAATTCACTTTTGTTTACTGCCCTCAACCGTATTCTACACTGAGGGCAAGTATCAGCCAGCTGAGAAACAGACTTTCTTCTACCAGCGATCAGCCTCATCCTAAGGCTCCAGCCATTCCCAGTCTCCTCTCCTGACCTAAGTGGCTCACAATACCCCGAGTCAGGGAGAGGGCAAAGGGGCACAATGATCTCGTCCACATCCACGGCTAGTTTTAGGAGGGCTGGTTGGGAGGAACTAGAAGTAAGATCTCACAGAGAACTGTCTCTTCCCCTTCACATACTCTGCCTGAGCCATTCTGTGCCAAAGGCTTCACCCTGCTACCCCTTTATTCCCAAATCTGTATCTCTGGCCCTGACTTTATTTTTTATTTTTTATTTTTTTGGCCCTGACTTCTTTCATGAGCTCCATGCCTAAAAACTGCCCAGATGTCCTACAGGCACACGAACTCAACCTGTCCAAAACAAGGTCATGCCTCCTAACTGGTCCTCTTCTCAGTGAAAAGCAGTAGTTTCTGTTACCTACTGAGCTCTGTGATAAGTGCTTTAGCAATTATTTATCAAAATATTCCGGCTCATGAAAGGTCTTACAGAGTAACTAACACAACAAAGGTAGGTATTATTATCCCCAAGAGGAGGAACACGAGGCTCAGAGAGGTTTAATTAACAGACCAGAGCTCAGAGAGTTAAGGAGCTCTATGAACTTAGGTCTGTCTCATGTCAAAGCTGCTTTCCACTACAGAGGCTTACCACCACCAGCACCAAGGTGGAAATCTGGAAGATATCCCAGACTCCTGCTCTCTCACCCCAGCCTTATCATTTCCTTTCCATTTCCCAACACTATCCCTCTCTTCTCCATCCTGACTCTGTTCCAGTGCAGGCACTGTTGTTTTGGGCCTAGACTACTGCCATGGTCTCATCACCTCTTTCCACAAGCAGTGATCTTCCTAAACCTAAATCAGAGTCTGAGTGTGACACTCTGTCACCCTGTGGTTAACAGGCCCTTCAGAGACTCTCTAGGACCCTTTAAAATTAAACCCAAACTTAACAAAAGGCCCCTTGATGATCCAATCCCTGCCCCTCTCTCTAGCTTCCTCTCTTACTACTCTGACCAACTAACAATCTCAGCTTCAGCCATACTGTACTCTTTGTAGTTCCTGAATGGGACCCGTCCCCACACCTGTGCGTGCCTTTGCAAATCCTGCTCCCCAGCTTGAGAAAGCTCCTCCCACCTTCGCCCACCTGACTAATACCTTCTAAGAAGCAGCCTATACAAAGATATTTCTGCCACCCACACTAGATTTAGGCTCTACAGGCCAGGGACTAGAATATAGTGCTTGGCACAGAGTAGATCTCAGTAAATGTCAGGACACTTGCTTAGCCATCTACTAGATGTGTGGATTCTTTTGTTCCTGCTTGGTTTCTTGAGTGGAGCTCCTCAGTGATTCTTTGATGTCACCAAAGCCTTACGGTGCCCCTGCCAGACCTTGCTGGCAATGTTCTTTGCATTTGGGGTAGTCAGGGGCTAGAGTACCAAGCCTAGATGGACAACCACATGAGCAGTGTTTCCTAGCAGCCATCTGGGATAGATTCAAACATGCTGTGTCTGCGTTCATTTATCTAGAGACCCAAGAGGGACACCCTAAACAAGGGACTTGGAGAGTGGGCATACTTGTCAGGCTTGAGGTCACGGTGCACGATGCCATAGTTGTGTAAGTACTCCAGGGCTAGCACAGTTTCCGCAAAGTACAGGCGCACCATATCCACAGGCAGGGCCCCGATGTTCTTCAGCAGAGTGGCACAGTCTCCTCCTGCAACAAGCCCAGGCCACCATGAAGGATGGGTCCAGTGCCCTGTTCTAGATGGTCTCAGAGGCCCCAGAGTAGATAGTGTCACAGAATACCCTGGTGCCAGAGACTGTGATTCTAACCCCTCTGCTGCTGGCATGGGTGGGAGAGTGTGGAGGGGAGCAGGAGGCAAGACGAGTCAGCCAGTGGCTGTCAAGGCCATTGTTCAGGACAAAGAGCGAAGGAACCCAGGCCTCTATGCCTGTAAGCTGACTCTCGCTGGGACAGGACTAAGTTATTTTAGGATGGCAATCCTGTTTACTGTAAACACATCTGGCTGAGACTTCAGCATTTGTCCATTTATTTCCTTCCTGTTGGCTCTCCTTTAGTTTTTGAGTAAAGTAACACTGTAAACTCCCAGCACCTACCCAAAGAATGAAAAGCGGAGTTTTGTTCAGCTTCAACTTCAAGACTTAGGCAAAATATCTTTGGAAGCTGTACGCAGCCCTGACGAAGGGAGAGGGAAGGCCACTGGCAAAGTGGCTGCCCCCTCCAGAGCTGTGCCCCATGATGCTCTCCTACACCATCCCCAGAGCATTTTGTGGGGTCCTAAGGGGCATCCCCTTCAAAAACCATCCGCAAGGGCAGTGGCTTTCCTCTCCTCTGAGGGCCCAGATGCAATCCTCCCAGCATCCGACCCTGGGCTTTGGTGGCTCTGCTACCCGCTTTGTTCCTGCCAGGTGCCAGCAGGTCTGCCAGGCTGTGCAGGCTTTGTAGCTGTGGGGCTGATACATCCTGTCCTGACATGGGCAGCCTCATGGCAGCTACTGCCCCAGAAGCCTCTCCCTAGGACGGGCACAACACCTTGTGCCCACCATGGTCAAATGGCCTCCGAGATCCTAAGGCAGAAACCAAGGCCAAAGAGAGGTTGGGAAGCTGGGCCCTGAAACTTCACGCCTCCACAAGCTGTTGGGTCCCTGCTCAGGGCTGTCTCAGGTTATGCCGTGGCCCCCAAGCCAGGCCACCTTTTCCCCAGTACCTTCAACATACTCCATCACCATGCACAGGTGGCGCTTGGTCTCAAAGGAGCAGAACATGCTGACCACAAAGGGGTTCTCAGCAAAAGTCAGTATGTCACGCTCCACAAAGGCCTGCTGGATCTGGTTCCGTAGGATCAGGTTCTGCTTGTTGACCTTCTTCACGGCAAAGCGCTGCCGGGTGGACTTGTGCCGCACCAGGAATACGGCCCTGGAAACAAAGCCCATCCGCACCCCACGGCCCTCAGCCCCTGAGCTGTGCTCCCTCTCACACCTTATCGATGCACAGAACAAAGGAGCAGGGGGTGCTTATCAACGGGCAGGATCTGAGCACCTGCCCAGGGAGCTCCTCAATCTCCTGATATACCAAGTCCTGAGGACACAGCTCAACCCCTCCCCAGAGCTCAGTGAGAGGAGAAGTGCCACCAAGAGGAGAGGGAATCTTTCCTGGGAAAGGAACCACACTCAGATGTCAGAGGAAACTGGGCTCTTGCCTCTCCTGGAGGCTTCCGGGAGGGGCAGGGTCTGTCCTGAGGCATCTGGTGCTCAGAGGATTAGGCATCATTCACTTCTGGAAGGAAGAGCCCCAGGGCTGACTTAGCTCCAGTCCCGGCCACACCCTGACCCCTGCCTTTACCCATAGGCGCCATTGCTGATGAGCTTAATGGTTTCGAAGTCCTCTTCAGAGGGTGTCTTTTTAGATGTCAGAGATGCCCCACGGCCCTAGAAGACATGGGAAAAGGCAGGAGCCAGGAATGCTTCTCAGAGCTCACATTTTTGGGGGAGCTGTGGCCCCAGCATCTGCTCAGCTCTTAGCCCTGCCATGGCCTCCTGCCCATTCTTCCCCGGGAACTGAATGACCTCTCAGATAGTGTAAGCGATCACCCACTCCGCCATCCCTCCTTCAGACAGTCTCTTAGAGAGAATTCACAGCCCTTTGCCTCACAGGGCCCCGGGTCCAGGATTGAGGCAGGAGCTCAGGGTCTTTACCTCGACTGAATCATCTGTCTCTGGAGTGTCAGGACTGTCATAGCTGCTCAACTGGGCCATTTCTAGAAACAAAGCAAGGACACAAGAGAAAAGTGTGCGTGGCAATGTCAAGACATCTCAGCAGTCCATTCACATCACACGACAGATGCATGTAGGGAAGGCATTAATGCTTCCTGCATTAGGCAGGGAGGCGGTCCTGTGGCTCTATCCTTAGTGCAGTCACAGCTTTTAGACTTGTTTGTCAAATAATATTGTCACCCCTATTTCTAGAAGTCCAGTGCCATTCAAAAGGCCTGGCAAATTCTACAAAGCTTCCCTCAAACTTGGGACAATGCCTGAAAACAGGGCCCAAAGCTGGGCTGTCTGATAGCTGGCCCCCATCCTTCTGGTCAAGACTCTGCTTTGCCAGATGAGGCTGGGAAGCAGGAAAGGCAGGAGTGGGACGACTAGAGACTAGGGATTTGGAAGCCCGTGGTTCAGGAGGGGCTCAGTGTGAAGGCCCAGAGAATGGCATTATCTTCTGAAGCCCTGAGTTGGGACCACCCCAAAGACACAGGAGGACTTGTGAGGTGGCAGCAGGAGAGGCAAGCATGCAGAGGAGGTGACCATTTTTGGAAATGTGATTGTGGCCCTCTGTGATGACCTTTTGATCTTAGGCTCTAAATCCGATGCAGGTGGGCCCAAGGCAATCCAGCTTGGGTTATATAAGGCAGATGTGGACAATCCTGAAGGAGGGGCTGTTTTATGACAGAGAACACAGAGTTTTTCCTATAGCCCTCGGGCCTCTGAGGCTGTGTTGTGTCCCTGTCCAACTAAGCCTCTTCTCCAAGTGGCTTCCCTGCTGTTAGAGCTTGTAGGCTGTGTGGCCTCTTTGTAGCCACCAGGCCGCATGCTCACCCTCTAGGGGATCCCGTGTGAGGCCCAGTTGGCTAACGATGTAGCGGGGAATGTCACATTTAATCCCTTGTCCCTCTTTGGCGTGGCCCTCAGCTGCTTCTAACAGGTGGTAGAACTCTTCAGGGTCAAACTCCTGTACCAGGGAGAGAGGTAGTCAGTGGTGAGGGCTACAAAAGCAGGCTGCTGGTCTCTTTGGTTTTACGGCATATACCCAGAGTAGGATGACAAGAAGACTTCCTCCTTGTGATGGACACCCCTACCCCTGAATCCCAAGAAACATCATGATTCAGGAACCAATGGGGACAAAGCTGTCTTACAGGTCACCTCCAGATTGGACAGCCTAAGCACTTGCTGTCTTTACAGCAATAAGAACCAGAGCACTTGGTTTCCAGAGAGCTCTGCCTATTCGCCTGGTCCAAAGCCTTGTGCCAGCCAGACACAGCACTGTCAGGTGTGTTCCCACACCCAGTGAAGAGGGGCAGTCCTGGCACACCTTCAATCACGCTTCACAGCCCTGGCGGTGCACACACATGCCTTCAGACATCTACTGAGCAAACCCCTGTGTGCTGGGGGCCAGAGAGTCTTGTGGACACAGCACAGAAGTCCTTGTCTGCCTGGAGCACATAATAACGAGGGCCCCATTGGCTGAGTGCCTACTAAGTGCCAGTATGGGCTAAACCCTGAAGACACCTCTGTGGCCTTGGTGAGGAAATCAAGGCTCACAGAGATGCACGGACTTGACCATGACCAAAGAGGTAGGAAGAAAGAGAAAATCAGCACGCAAACCCAGGCCTAACTCCAAGCCCCTGTTTAACCACGGACTTCATGTCCTTGAGGGAGAGGCCTCTGTTCACCACGACCCCAGCCTCCACTGCTTTCTTTAGCTCTGGTCTCACGGGTTTGGAGAACTCTACCACTACCTATGTGGATACAATCTAACCCAGACTGGAGTCCTTTTACCTTCTTCTTCATCCTCAGTCCCTGTCTAGTCAGAATGTCTGCTTCAGAAACCCCCCTCTACCCAACTCTTCTGCTCTGTCCTCCCACCACTGTCCTAGTTCTGGGCGCTCCTCTCTGTCACATGAACAGCTTTAAGTGCCTCTGCAAGGCTGTCCCTGGCTCATCCTGCCTTCTCTTCCAATTCACTATCCATGTTGCAGCCAGCGTTATCTTTCTTAGGAGTAAATCTGATGGAGTATTACTCAGAAGTAAATAGGAACCAATTACTGATACATGCAATAACATGTATGAATCTCAAAAAAATTATGCTGAGTGAAAGAAGTCAGAACATACTATATGATTTAACTTATATGAAACTGTACAAAAGGCAAACTTATCCATAGTGAAAGAGCAGATAAGTAGTTGCCTGGAGTGGGAGGTAAGGTGGGCAGGGGAAAGGGACTGATTGCAAAGGAGCACAAGGGAATTTTCTAAGGCGGGAGAAATGTTTTCCATCTTAACTGTGGCAGTGATTAGACAGGTGTCTATTTGTTAAAACTCATTGAACTGTATACTCAAATGGGATATATTTGATTGTATGTAAATTATACCTCTATAAAATTAGTTTAAAAAAGTAAATCTGACCATGTCATATTCTTACCTAAACTTTCTGATGGCTCCAAGTAGCCTTAAGGATAAATGCAAACTCCGGAGCCAAGAACCCAACACTCTCCAAGGTCCTGTCGTGGCCTACCTCCCGGTTTATCCCTCACCAACACTTCAGACACACCCTGTACTCCATCAAATGCCTTTCCTGATGGCTCTCCCCTGGCAAACTCATAATTATCCTGAATGTCCATCTCTGTTTATCCCGAGGAGGACTAGAGCACTTCCTTCCCCATGTCCCCGTTGCACCTTGTACTTCCCTTGGTTGCAAACTTCTTCCAGTATCATAATTACTATTTGCATGTCTCCATGCCTCACACCTGAGGCACTAAAAGACGAAATCTAACTCTACTGTGGAGGAGGCCTCGTAGGATCAGGGACTCTGCTTTATTTACGCCTGTATCTCCAGTGTCTAGAATGACGCAGGTACTCAGTAAAGTGTCACTGAATGATCAAATGAAGGGTGGACTCAACTTGTGCAAATGGAACTGGCCTGTGCTCCTCATCCCCAGGGTCCCCACTGACCTGGGGCCTGCTCAGTGTGGGCTGGGCAGACAAGCACCCCTCCCTGCCACACTTCTCAGGAGCATCCACTTTTCCTCATAGGGACTTGCTAGCGTGTCATATTTAAATAAGGATTTCAGCAGCAGAAATGGCAGGGGGCACCCCCACAGATCTGCTGTTAGCAGAATACTTCCTCTACCGCCCCCGTCCCCTCCGCTCCAGCCACCCCGCTCCCCAACCTTCCCAGAGCCCACTCACCAGGCATTCCAGGAGACGAGCAGGGCGGGCAATGACAATCATCAGCTTTTTCACCAGCTGCATCACAAAAGCCACTTCTGAACTCTCTGAGCGCTCATGAGCCTGTAGAGAAGACAAAGGATACTTAAGTAATCCACCGGCCCAACATGGCTGAGTGAAGCAGGACTGGGCTGGGCAGAGCCTACTCTGGGGAGCACTTTGTAGTTCAGAGAGTGCTGCAAAGTAAAGACCTTAGAGAGGGCCAGTGGGCCGTGAGTGGGGACAGGTTGCTCACCAGGAACCACATGAGCTGAGGAACACTACATGACGCCGAGGAATGTCACAAAAACACGCAGCTTTACCTGCTGCTGCATCCAGCAGGCTTCACTTACCCTCCAGACCCCAGCTCAAGGGTTAACTCCCAATGGAGCCTTCACTGATGCTCACTTTCCACCATAGACAGACTGTAAGGAATAGAAAGACCTCAAAGCAGGAGAGTGATGTGACCAGAAGGGATTTTAGAGAGATCACTTTGGCTGTAGTGTGGATGGTGCACTAAGGAGGGCAAGCCTAAAAGCAGGGAAACCCACCAGCAGCCTACTACAACAGTGCAGATGAAAAAGGCGTAAGTCAAGGCAGTAAGAATGGAGGGAAATGGACAGACTGGGCCATCTCAGAGCAGCCCTGAGGGGTGGAAGAGGCAGGAATAGATGGTAAGTACAACAACAATTTTAGGGAAATTCCATTGAACCCATAAATGAAATAGACAGTATAAAAACATACACAGTTTAGGTGAGGATAGGTAGAGAACATGTTCCCTTTGGTTTTAAAGAGAAAGCAGGTAGGTGGAAAAGTTCTGCTTTGGACTTGGAACGTTTGAGGTGCCTATACTAGACACTTTCTTAGGTATTTGCTTGGCCCCGGAGACTCTCTCTTCTTGGAAACTGTTCTGACTTCTGGAGCCACATTTGTATTGTGTGGCTGCACTTTCCCTCCCACCTCCGATAGTTGACCAGAGTGGACTACTTTCCTAGGAACTGAAATGGACAGACTGGGCCATCTCAGAGCAGCCCTGAGGGGTGGAAGAGGCAGGAATAGATGGTAAGTACAACAACAATTTTAGGGAAATTCCATTGAACCCATAAATGAAATAGACAGTATAAAAACATACACAGTTTAGGTGAGGATAGGTAGAGAACATGTTCCCTTTGGTTTTAAAGAGAAAGCAGGTAGGTGGAAAAGTTCTGCTTTGGACTTGGAACGTTTGAGGTGCCTATACTAGACACTTTCTTAGGTATTTGCTTGGCCCCGGAGACTCTCTCTTCTTGGAAACTGTTCTGACTTCTGGAGCCACATTTGTATTGTGTGGCTGCACTTTCCCTCCCACCTCCGATAGTTGACCAGAGTGGACTACTTTCCTAGGAACTTACTTTTTTTTTTTTTTTTTAATTTTTGGCTGTACCATGCAGCATGCAAGATCTTTGTTCCCTGACCAGGGATTGAACCCATGCCCCCTGCATTGGGAGCACGGAGTCTTAACCACTGGACTACCAGGGAAGTCCCCCCCCCACCCCGCTTTTTCTTTTACATTTTTTTTTCCCTAGGAACTTAAAAATGGGTGGAACGACAACCATTAATATCAGAATGACAGAACTGTAAAATTCGCTCTTGGGTGAAAAGGATGACCATACCTACCAAAGAGAGAGAAACAGAGCTGAGAGAAGGAAGATGAATGGTTCCTGGGCTTTCCACAGGCTCTCGTTTCTGGTTCTGGTCCCTTCTTAAGGCCTGGTTGCATTCCTGTCTTCAGTTCTCTAAGACACCCTTTCAATCCTTATCGTTAGTTTCCCTTTCCTGCATAAACTGCTCTGAGTTGGTTCCCTACTACTTGCAACGAAGAATACTAACCGATGTGGGAAGTAGAGTGGAGGAGTCCAGTCAGCAGCTGGGGCCACTGATCCGGAGCTCAGAAGAACAGTGGGGAGCAAAGGCCCTTAGCAGATGGATGACCACTGAAGACACAGGAGCTGACAGGGCCAATCAGAGAGTGAAGAAAGGAGAATGAGGAGCACGGATGCTCAGGAAGGTGCCCCTCGAAACACCAGCATTTAAGAAAACTTGTGAAGGGGCAGCAAGACCACAAGACTGGAGAGAACAGTGTCATGACAACTGGGGGGGAGAAAAGATCAAAGAGAGGTATTCACTGTGGAAACCTCTGTAGACAGGTGAAGGGAGGTGAGGACTGAGAGAGGTCACAGCATTTGGCAGCCGGCCAGTTAGTTCTTTGGTGACTTTTGCCTGAAATCTTTCAGTGGAATAATGGGAAGGGAAAGTAGAAGGCAAGAGACTGAATAGTGAACAGGTTGTAAGGAAAGAAATACAAGCAAATGAAGACCATTAAAAAAAACTGGTTATGCAATGAAAAGAGAGGCTGGGCACTTGATGAAATCTTCTTCATTCTTTTAACACACAGCTCAAATATCAACTTTGTGAAGCCTCATCTAAGTCCCCTGCCCATACACACACACACACACACGAAGAACAAGAAGTAACGGCTCCTTTTTCTATGTTTTCCTAGCTGTTTGCTCACAGCACATGGTACTAGCATGTTGTTTTATAATTGTCTCTACAGGTACACTGTAGGGCCTTGTGGGTAGAGAGGCTGTGTCGCCTAGCACAGGTGCCTCTTATATAGCAGATGTCAATGCTTATTGACCAAGTATTTGAAAGTGTACGATCTTAGGCTCTGGAATAAGTAACCTGGGTTTGGGTGCTAGCTCTGCTACTCAAGAAATGAGTTACCTTGGGCTAACTTGGCCCTTTTAAAGTTTGGTTTCCTCATCTGCATATTTAGAGAATAATAATAATACCTTCCTTACAATGTTGTTATGAAGATTAAATTAGACAATGTAGTGCCTAGCAAATTCATCTACCAGGGTTTCCCTGCAGACATCCTTCACTCTAGTCATGCCAAACTACTTTACCTGCAATTCCTGAAATGAACCAAGTTCCTCCACACCTCTGAAAGGTTTATACTGCTTTCTAGATCCAGTGAACTCCTACCTACTCATCGAGACTCAGCTTTTCCTGAACTCTCCATGCAGAGTCAGCATATCCTCCTCTGTGCTCAGAGCTGATCTCTGTTTAGTGCTCATCAATCACACTTACTATAATAAACAAAAGTGAGATAATTCATATAGAGCACTCAGTGTGGTATCTGGCATACAGTATACTTCCATAAATGACAGCTATTATTTTTAAACCCCAGTCAACAGCAAATTCCTTGAGCCAGAACCGGCACTGAACTTCTTTCTGCATTCCCAGGGCCTAGCAAATGAGAGAACATATGAATGCACTGGCTCCATGTTCAGTGCTCTTCCCACTGCCAGGGGCAACGCATCTGGGAAATGCCTGAAGGTTTTGGGCAAAGCTCTGACTTGAGCATTTCAGAAGATCCATCTTAGATGTACAAGCAACCCTGGAAGTCACTCTAGTTGATTGATCTGATGCCTCAATCCCTGATTCCTACGTATTGTTGGAGAACTGTTAGAAAGTTATTCTTGAACAGAAACAAACAGCCGCCAGTGATGTTTCATGGGACTTCAGCTTTTTAAACTCATATTTCTGCAATGTTTAAATTTAAGTATTACTTTTGAAATCAGGAAAAGACATTTTTGTAGAAGGAAGAACTTTTTCATCTATTAAATCAAAACCTTTCTCACCGTAACTCTTGTCCACTGGGCTAGTATGCCTTTTAGGGGACAGAGAAGCTGCCACATATTACATATGATAAAACTCCCATTATGTGACAGCAATAATCGTGACCATCTTTAGTCATCCTTTCTCTAGATTCAACTGTTTCCTAAATTAAAAAAACAAACAAACAACTTCCTGCTCCTAATTTCTGGACTAACACACCAGAGTCGTTTGAGCCCATTAGCCTGGGCTCTCAGCTCAGTTGGTCCTACAAAAGCATGAAGGCACATGTCTGGAGGTAACAGGGGTCTGGACTGGGACATATTCTAGTGACATGAAGAGCCCCGAGGAGACAGCACATCTCCTCTCCCCTAAGCTGTACTAATGGTGTGATATGGGCAGCTGTAGTCTGAGTGGGAAGGCGTCCGATCACCCTATCGGAAAGGTAGAGAGGAAAGCGAGGAGCGGAGCACGAAGCAGCGAGAAGAACTCAATGGTCTCTGGATTACTTTGCCCAGAGACTTTTTACACTGGGGAGGATCAGGTCTCTAAACACATCAGTCCCCACTGGAGAACTTCTGCTACGCAAACAGAATATCAGCAAACGGATAAACCCATAGTGCAGAGTCCTCGGGTCTGTTTTTCCTCGACTGAGGAGAAGCAGTCTCAAGGTTCTGCTGACACCAGTATGTCTACCAAAAGGGAGCCCACTACACCACCAGGGCCTCTTTTTGGCTCTGGGTTACAAATCTCCTAGGCAAATATTTATGAACACTACCAATGTTGGAGCCTCGGGAAGAGTAATTGGTATTAGAAAAGGAAAGGAATCACAGCACTGAGTTCTGACACCGAACAGGCTTCTCGGAGAAATGCAGGGGACTGAGGAGGAACCAAAGCCCAGCAGCAGCAGCACATGTGGGGTGGGTCCCGCATACCAGCAGGGAGGTGGCAAGCAGGCTGGGAACACCATGACTGCCTTAATCTTAGCTTGGGACTAAAAACCACTACAATACGGATTCATCAGAGTTGCAGAACAAGGACACTCACATCTTGCAGAAGCTTCTCTAAATTCTCTTGAAGTTCATAGAAGTAGTGTGAGGTAATGAGGCCACTCCGAGATTTATCCAGGCAGTCTCGAGCCATCTCAATCACCTGATGATGAATAAAGCTCAAGGTTCCGTCTGCCAAGGGCAACACGTTGTCTGGGGTGTTGGAGGAAATGAACTCTGCTAGATGCTCTTCCATTTGTGCGGTGGCCTGCAAATCAAAGCAGGACAAGTGACCCTTCCCTTCTGATCCAGCTCGGCCGGAGCTAAGCCTGAAGGGCCTGGTCAGAACCTAAGGATGGGCTCTGTGATCCTGGTTTCCTGATGTTGCATTTGGGGAACCTGATGACTGGAGACGTGAAAGGTCACCTTCAAGTCAAGTCAAAACATTACAATCAAGGCCCTCTCTCACCTGGCCTTGTCCACCTCCCCACTCCTTGAACGGCACATTCCCTTGCTCTAAGGACACTGAGGTTCTGTTGTTCCTTTATCATGCTATCTCATGCCTCTGTCCATTTATGCTGTTCCCTGTGTGTAGCTGTTTCACCTGCCAAGCCTGCCTGGCAAACTCCTACTACTCCTTCTAATCTCAGTTCGAGCATCATCGTTCCTCTGGGAAGTCTTTGATTCCTCCAGGAAAACTAGGGTTTCCTTTCCTCTGTGCTTCCACTGGACCTCCCAACCGTATAAACTTGGTGTGTGGACACTCCTGGTTTCTAAGCCTTTCTCCAGACTGGGAACTTCTTCAAGTCAGTGGGAGTTTGATTTATCTCAGGATCCTCTTACTTGAACTTAGGACCCAACTGAGCTAAGCAGATGTTCAGAGAGCGTTTACTGAAGGTGTGAACCTGCCTGCTCACGGACCTGGATCCCCAGCAGAGCAGCATGAGGTCTGGCTCAGAAGCCTCTTGGGGACCTAACTGCACAGGAATGTCAAAACGACAAATATACATCAGCTAACAAGTTCCTAACTGCCTATCTAGGGCTTGGCTTTCTTTCCTTTGCCACCAGGTGGTGATTTCTGATTTTCAGTGTGTCTTTAAGTGGGTGTTTGTATATGTATATATGTGTGTGTGTGTGTGTGTGTGTGTGTGTGTGTATGCACACACACACACATACACACACACACATATTTATGGTGTAGTGGTGTGGTAGGGAGAGAGGGAGGGGAGGGAAGGTGAAAGAGAAGAGGGAGTGGAAGGAATCTTAACATGCTTTTTCTAACACGAGTTCATCTTACATACAAACGATGCTAGAATAATAATACAACACCTAATATACAAGGAGGAGGAGGAGGAAACACGCGAGGTGCATTTCTAAACACTATACACACCCAAACTTTTTTATGAAGAAGCAAGGCATAACAGAATGATTTCCTAGCTGTTCATTCTGCCCCTCTTCCTTGCTCTTACTCACCAGTGCCCATTTGAAGGCTAGAAAGTGCAGACCACAGGGCAGCAAAGAAATAACAGCTAACACTTACTGAGTGCCAACTATGTCCTGGGCACAGTTAGAAAAGCTTAATGTTCACTAATCTTCACAGACTCCCTATGAGATAGATACTCTTATTATCTCAGATTACAGATGAGGCAAATGAAGCTCAGAGAGGTTAAATAATCTGCCCAGGGTCATGAGGCTAATAAATGGTAGAAGCCAACTTGAACCCAGTCGGCCTGGTTCCAGAGTCTGAGCTCCTCCTCACTGCTCTGCTTCACTGTGAATGTCAAGAGAGAAAACACAAGGGCTTCACACTTTTTCCCTAAGCCACCCACCCGTGTGTGCCCAGGAGACTACTCGAGGCTCGAAAAAGGACACTCTCGGAGGAGCAGGGAACCACACATCGCAGACCCTAGATACAGATGAACAGGTAGAGCCGGGGGTCTGGATGGAGGATGAAGAAAGAGGCTTGAAGACCCCATTCTCGCTGTTGTCATGGAGAGGGAGCCTCCGTCAGGCCCTGATTCTCCCTTGGACAGAACTGGCTGTGTTCTGCAGGAAGAGGGCCTATCATCAGAAAGCCAGGTCAGAGTGTTTAGGCGTGTGGTGTCCAAAAGAAATGCAAATGGAAAACAAGGTCCTCGTTCCACATACAAGGAGGTTTACAGTCAAACTGCAGTTGTGAAGACCATTTCTCAACCATCTCAGGACAGTAACCTACCTTCCTCCCTCAGCATTTCCCTGCTTGAAAACACAAGCCCAAATGTGAATAGCAACTCTGAGCTGTCTCCCACCTTACTGCTCTCTCCGGCCAACTTCCTGCCAGAGGAAATTTCCAGCGTAGCTCTGTTTGTGCTTGGTAATGGGAGTGCTGCTTTAGAAATCTGCATTAAATGAAGGTGCTCTCAGAGGGCAAATCTCCTTCTGGGGGACCCCGACTCATGGATCCTCATGTGCACGGTTAGAAACAAGGTCTCTGCTCTTTCCTTCCCACTAATACACAGTGGGATATGTTTTCGACATTTCCCTCTGGATACCCCTTTCTCTGGGGAGTGGAGAAACAGAGGCTCTGCAAGTACGATCCCCAAACTCAAAGTCCTCTGCTGCCTTCCTGTTCGCCAGCAGTCTGAAAGCCCTCATGCTTGTGTCCTCCTCCTCCTGGCGCCTCCCTGGCCTCCCTGCTCTGCTTCCGGATTGCCTCTGGCGACTCCCCCACCCCCAGTCTTCCCACTGGGGCTGGCTGGAGGTGGCATCCTCAGAGGCATTACCAGTCTCCTTTAAACTGGATCCTTACCTTGGGGAATCTTTCCTTGTACACATGATTCATCATTATTATTTCACTGTCAAAGGAAACTGGTGACCGTCCAGGACTAAATAAGAAGGAAACAACTGTGTTACTTTAGTGCCAGGGAACCTTCAAGGAGAAAGATGCCCATCCCCAGAGCCCGTGCCCACCCACTGTCTGCAGCACCCACACACTCCCACCTTAAGGAGTGCTGAGTTCCAGAGCCTCTCTTATTCCTGGAGCTGCCAGCACTGTTCAGCTCAAAAGTGTGCCATCTGGAGCTAGACTACCTTCCTGTAAGAGGCCTGGCCTTCACAAAGACTTCTGCCAGGGCCTGAAAAGGCCTAGACAGGAGGAGACCACTCTTGAGGCCACTGGTGGTTCTTCTAGGATCACCTCCTCCAGAACAGGACTCTCTGGGTCTTCTTTGCTTTGGCCAGTGGGGTTGGACATACCCCAGCATGTTCTAGGAATCAAATCAAATCAAACCACCACCAAAACAACCAAAGGAAGACAGTGTATACCTGTATCTTTTCTAAACAAGCTGCATCCAATGGGGCTAACTTAGCTCTCACCTGGGGGATGAATGAGGCCTGTCCAGCCAGCCCGTAGTGAATTATAAACCTGGGTCATCTAAATCTTCCCCTTTGGCCCATGTGTGATTACATCCTCTTAAAGGATTTCAGAGTTTGAGCCACACAACTGAATGGCTTATTTGGGTCCTGCCCAGTTCGGTGCCCGACATGTGATCCCAGCTGAGCTATGTTCAGAACCGTTCTTTTCTGCCTTTCCTCCCTACAGTAGGCCATGGTCTGCCTGCTACATTAATGCACATTACCCAGCTTTTTAAGAGTAATCCTCAGGGATTTCCCAGAGGTACTGTAGTCCTCTCAGTATCACATGGCCTAAAAGGTGCCCCTGTCTCTGTGTGGAGTGTGAAGAGCACCAAGATTCAGACGTTCCTCTGTGTGAGACAAAGAAACACACTGGGCTCCACACTTCACACTCCCTCAGTTGTATGTCTGACCCTTTGCACTGCAGTCCCAGTCATTATTCTCACCAATCTGAACTTGAACCAGTCTTTGTGGTCTGGCTCAGCTCACTGGCACTTGCAGTGCCAACATGACCTGAGGGGATTCTTCCTGGAAGGCACTGCTCCTCTGGGCCTCCATCCTGAACGTGTTAACCAATTTCTTATTTCCCAGGGACCCTGGAAATCTGAGCTCGATCATTTAAAGCCATGATCATTTTATTCTCCACCCTCTCCCTTAACCTGGAATTCTGGCACAGATTTACCACCTAATGCCAAAGAGAAGAGCTGATTTAATCTATGGAATACACAGATAAATCAGCTGTTAAGGTTTGTTTGGTTTGATGAGCCCAGGTGATTCAGGGAAATGAGATAGATTTAGACGGGCATTTAGTTCTGCTTCTGCAATGGGCTTCTTCCCCAAGTCAGCCACAAGCGTCCTCAGAAGCAACTTTTTTAATTGGCCTAGTTTATATATGCTGGGCCTCTGGGTTCTGCAGCCAGGTAACCATCAGAATGGATGATACTATTACTCTCCTTTTACTGAATGGAGACCAAAGTACATTTCTACTGCCAACTACTTTCAAAGGGAAAAAGAGGGACCCCTTGGCAGCATCTTCAGGCACCTCTTGTGATGGTGAGTTGAGCTGTACCCAATACCAAAGGGCTTGAGCTTCACTGCACTTGACTCATTTGAGCTGTGCCTATGTGCTAGGCCAGGGGTTGGCAAACTACGGCCCCGCAGACCAAATCTGGCCTGCTGGCTGCTTTTATAAGTGAAGTTCACATAATGTCTGTGGATGATTCTGCACAACAGCAGAGTAAGTAGCTGCCAGAGATGATACGGCCTACAAAGTGTGAATCATTTACTACCTTGCCCTTTATGGAATAAGTTTGTCGACTCCTAGGCTGTGCAGACAAGCTGAACTCCATGGGTACCAGGGCAGTGGGCGGAGAGCACCCTCACCTGAGGCTGCGGGAGCGGGGCCGCAGGGCCGGGGACTGCCGTCCTTCATCGGGCACACTCTCTGTGCTGAAATGCTTCGTCAGAAAGTGCAGCTCATCGGCTGTAGGCTGGAAGGGCAACTGGTGCAGCTTTTCCTGTGAGGAGCATGATGACTAGAGGGGACAACATTTTTAAAAAGCATTAAAGACACGTCTAAGGCACTCTAGAAGTGGAGAAGGGCTGAAAATGGCCCACAGCCAGCACGCTTCCCCTTGCTCCCCTGAGCCTCCACTGTGCGTGATCCCGTTCATCTCTATCCTTCAGAGCTCTCAGTTCTGACGAAGCCAAGATACTATTGTCCTTCATGAGCCTTGCAGGGGGCCAGACCCAGACATTCATGAGGTGTGACAGCTCCCCAACTACCTAGGGAGCCTCTTTAGGTGGCAAAAAGCAGATTCTTCCACGTGGACCCTTTGCCCTCAGTGAAGCTTTTGGCTAGTTAGAATGGCAAGTAATTAATAAATCATGTTTCCTGGCTTATTAGGAAATGTTCTAGGTATGCCCAGCCTACAAATGACATCCCCATAAGTTCTGCCTTCTACAACACCTTGGGAGAGCCCCAGGATGGCTCAGCAATGTTTCCTTTAGACTGTTACCCAGAGGGCGACTGGCTTTGCTGCAGCTGTGAAGCTTTTGCCCAGGCTCTAGGGACACCAATAGGCAAGAAAATCCAGCAGGGAAGAAAATTATTTTCAGATCTAGAACCCAAAGATTAGACTTGACCTGAAAGCAATTAAGAATTCTAAACATGGCCCAACGATTGAGATTCCAGAATCACAAGAGACAATTTGAGGGAGTGAGCTGTGCTATTACAGGCATCCCACCAATGCAGCCATTGCCGTGGCAGCCCTGGTCGGCACCTGGATCAGTGAACTCCCGCCCTTACCTGACAAGACTGGCTACAGCAGCAGCAAATCTAACACTATTGGCTCAATTTCTGTTCACCAACTGATGAAGGATCTGGGGTTAAATGTCTAAATTCATTTACACTCAAAGCTGCAGTACCACACCAAGAAAACTGTTGCCACACGTAAGCCTTAATACCAAGTGAGAAATCAAAAATTTTTTTGACTTACAGTGCACACCTCTCTCATGGAATCCTATAATACATAAAGTTGTAAACAGCTAGTGGGAGGTTTTCATGAGGCTCTGTCTTGGTCACATTTTTGTAAATGGTTTGGATAGAATTTGCAAAAAGCATTCTCACCCAACTGCAACTAACATGAAGCAAAATTGGTATTTTAAGGTATTCCAATAAAATAAGCTGGAGCAATGGGTTGAGTCTATTAAAACTTATTGAACAGGAATATATATATAATAAATACGTGACTCTTACTTTGGATCTCAAAAATCACCTGAGTAAAGGATTATGGGGAAGGGATATTTACTAGGGAAAG
>NW_006776468.1:1248732-1286777 GCF_000442215.2 Lipotes vexillifer | reverse complement strand
AGGGAAAGATCTGAAACTAAACAGCTGCCAAAAGACCAGTGAGATCTTTGGATTAATTTAAGAGTAAAATCTAGGACTTTCCTGGTGGTCCAGTGGCTAAGACTCTATGCTTTCATTGCAGGGGGCATGGGTTCGATCCCTGGTTGGGGAACTAAGATCCCACATGCAGCACAGAGCGGCCAAAAAAATAATAATAAAAAAATTTTTTAAAAGAGTAATATCTAGGGCCTCCCTGGTGGCGCAGTGGTTGAGAGTCCGCCTGCCGATGCAGGGGATACGGGTTCGTGCCCCGGTCTGGGAGGATCCCACATGCCGCGTAGCGGCTGGGCCCGTGAGCCGCGGCCGCCGAGCTTGCGCGTCCGGCAACGGGAAAGGCCACGACAGTGAGAGGCCCACATATCGCAAAAAAAAAAAAAGAGTAATATCTAGGTCAAGGGAGGAAATGATAACTTCTTTTACCTGCTTGGGATTTATGAATATAAACTGAGCTGAGAAGACCTGAAGAATGGTGGAAGACATGGAGAAACAGGTCATCCAGTCTGTGGCCTACAAAGCCTAAAATATGTGCCCTTTACAGAACGTGTTTGCCAACTTGTCATCCTGGTTTCAGTTAAATGTTGCTCAATGAGGTCAGACTCATTTTAGGGTCAATTGTGCATAGTGGCAGTTAGGACATTTGTTGTGTTTTAGGCTAAAATCTTCTCTAGAAGAGACATAACTAGAAGTTTTAGAGGCAGGCCCAATATTTTTATTTTGCTGATATACAATCAAACTTGAATAGCAAATCACATTCATCCTTCCCTTCTTTCTTGAAAGGAAAAGGTGAAAAAGTTGGAGGAGGGTCTACCAGGCCTTTGTGACATGGTGGGGTATGGTGTTATCTGCTCTTGGTTGCAGTTCTACAAATAAAATAGGGGAGCAAGGGAACCGTGCTTAGGAGAGCCTGTGCCTGGCCTCATGGGCAAAGCAAAAGTCCATCCTCAAGCCCTCTTCTGACTCCACTAGGTATAACTGACGCTCAGAAACATGCTGGTTAATTCTTTCCAAAGGCATTTAATGGATCTGACTATGGCTGTTAAAGGCCACCAGACCTCTGTCCCTCTCAGCATCATCCCAAGCAACCTCTTTGAGTTGGGCTTTGGAGAAAAAGTTGAGAACCACTTTGCAACACTGTAGGGACAGGGAGCAATACCTGTAGGGAAGTATTTCCTCAGGGTGAAGGGGGTACGGCCACAGATTTGGCTACTTACTGAGACAGTGGAGCTAGGAGTGTTGGTTCCATAGCCTGAAGAAGGCAAAGAGGCCAAAGACCAGCGCCGTCCATCAGTCCTATGTAAGAAAAGAATGTTAGGCAGTTTCTACTGAACCCCACCCTGAGCCCAGGACCTGCCTGTCTTTCCACCAGGTTTTTTGGGGCAGTTGATTCATTGGTAGGCTCTTTCTTGTCTTAAGACAGTACTGCTCAGTCCAGCACACGCTTTCATATCTCTTTCCTACATGGGGCCTATTGTTGTGTGTTTTCCACTGCAAAGACAGACATCTCTGACTACAAAGGAGTCCATAACTTTAAATAAGAATATCTGTTATGCAATACTATGGTTTTGGAATAAAAATCTTTACACTCTCAACTTACTCACTTTTAGCAATGACAAGAGAAGCAATGACAGAGGACTGCAGCTAAAGGCATCATCACAAGGAGAGAACTGCCACTGAAATGCTAGTTCCTTTTTTGAAGGCTCCATGCGAAGGGTCCTTTGGTGTTCCCCAGGCCACTGGGTTGATAACCAGGAAGAAGCAAAACTACCACCTGGGTCTGAGTATGAATCAATAGACTGCAAATAGTCAAAGGCTACCCAGGACCCATTAGGACTCATAAATCCAATCTTTGGGAATGTTTGCCAAAGAGTGACAGCAACCTTATGAAAGAAGAGTGAAGTGGCATAGCCTTGGCCATATATGAGACTTTGGGGCAGGCTTCCAGCTGCTCTTTAGAGGATGTGCTCTGAAGCTCTCATCACAGAGAACCACAGTTATCTGCTTTGCTTTAGAGAAGAAAGATCAAGCAAGTATCTGGTTTGAAGCTTTCGTAACATGGACAAGTGATTCTTTCCTGGACTACAGGATGTGTTGTAACACAAATGTTCTTTCTTGTGGAGCTTAGGGGTACAGCCTGCTCTGGTTGAAGTTATAGAAAAACTTCTTTGATGTGACCCACAGAACCTAAGAACGTTAGCAGTGGAGGACCTTTAGAAGTTAAGTTCAATACTCTCAATCTTCAGAGAAAACATTAAGACCCAGAGATCTGGATGAATTGTTCCAGGCTCCACAGTTAAAGGTGGGTGCAGGGAGGCATGGAGAGGAAGAAGGAGAAAAAGGAATCAATCTTGCCAGGGCTCCTCTTTTGGAAGCACTCCTCTCCACCCCCACCAATACCAGGCAGCTTTTCCTACTATGTTCCGTAAGGGGATAGCCGGGGGTTCCATGCCACATGCACATGACTCAAACTTCATGCCACCCAGGCAGCCGGTCCTGCTGGAACCTAGTCTCTGAGGCAAAGAAATGTCCAGGAGGCTGCTCAAACATGATATTCTCTCTGATCTCTCTTTTGGGTCCTGAGAGCTCTACACAAGGAAGCAAGTCAATTCCAGGAAAACAGAGCTCAGCAAAGATGGGACTAGTCTAACTCAGGGAGGCATTTCCCAAACCCTTGTCAGATACACTTCTCCACAGGTGATTTTTCCTCCTTCATAAAGAAATGGGAACCAACTGCATGGCAGCCATTTTTCTGTAAACTGAAGAGCAGGGACCACCAGAGTCAGAAATGCCACTACATGATGCCTCCATTTCCTCTGCCTGGTCATCCCACTGGGTGACTGAGGAAAGTTGTGTGCTCAGAAGCTTGGAACTAAATATTTAGCAAATCCTGCCTTCTAAACATATGAGCACGGAGCCTTGGTTCCAGCAGGTAGAGGGGGCTCCGTTAGGACCTCTTTGATGGAAATGAAAGGCCAAATGTTCATACCCACAGTCAGAGAAGACTCATCACAGCCAGTTCTCACCAAGCATGAAACCACAAACCATACTGTCTGGCCATGCATAGCAGTTTCCCAGCCCCTCTCCCCATCACGTCCGCTATTACCTGTCTGCTCTGTGGCCATGGCTGTAGTGAAAAGACATACATTAAAGTGAGAATCAAAGGGAACCAGAGAGACTGCTCTGTTTGACACCTGGCATTTGGTCTAGCTTGGCAGAGACAAACCTTTTGTTTACGAATGTGTGTAAGTTAGTAGTGAAATTGTGTGACTAATGGGTCTATCCCTAGAGTTTCATTAAATCTGCCTTTTGTGTGATATTCCAAACTAATGTGATGCTATAACGTTCATGCCCAACTTCAGTGATAGGAAACACAATTCCTGAGTATCTTGTTTCGCAGGGTTGAAGTCTTTCCTCCCCTCCCCCACCAATACCTAGCTACTTTTCCTACTATGTCTGGTAAGGGGACAGCCCGGGGTTCTGTCTTCCACACATACGACTCAAACTTCAGGCCACCTAGCACAGACCTATGTGGATCTCAGTGGTAATACCAGGTCCCAAAGCCCCCGGCTGATCCTACTCCTAAAGCCCAGGGAATGATGCAGACACAGGACACCAATGGAACATGCTATTCCCTCTGCATGAATTGGTCTACACACTGCATCCTCACTCCCAACATGGCAGGCTCCTTCTTACCCTTCAGGTTGGCTTAAAAGTCACTCCTTCAAAGAGGCCTTACATGACCACCCAGTACAGACTCTCCAGCCTCATGCCTTCCTACTCTTTTAGGCAGCATCATGTTCTTTCCCTTCATGGTGCTTATCACAGGTTATAGCTATATATTTGTTAGTTTGCTTGTTCGTTATTCTTCCCCACCACTCATTCAATCAATAAGCACTGACTGAGTGCTTATTATATACTAGCAGACATATTTTCAACATGTTAAGGCATCTCTATTAAAGGTGCTTTGATTCTGGTTGACAGGAAACAGAAAACAAATAAGAAACTACAGTCAGCCCTCCTTATCCATGGGTTCTGTATCTGTAGATTCAACCAACAGTGAATCAAAAATATTCAGGGGAATAAAAATCCAGAAAGTTCCACAAAGCCAAACTTGAATGTGCTCCGTGCCAGCAACTATTCACACTGTATTTAAAACTATTTACATATCATTTACATTGTATTAGCTATTATAAGTAATCTAGAGATGATTTAAAGTATACAAGAGGATGTGCATAGGTTATATGCAAATACTATGCCATTTTATATGAGGGATTTAAACATCTGTAGACTTTGGTATCCACCAGGGTCCTGGAACCAATCCCCTCTGGATACCGAGGGGTGACTGTATCAGGCATTGAAAAGTACTAGTTCGAAAATAAAACTGGATGGTTTGCTGGAGAATGATGAGGGGGCTCCTTTATATTGTATGGTGAGGGAAGGCCTCTCTGGGGAGTTGACACTTAAGATGAGAAATGAAAGATAAGAAGGAGTTAACTAAGCGAAGACCTGAGGGAACAGCATTCCCTCAAAGGGAACAACAAGTGCACAGACTCTACTAAGTCTACTAAGTTTCTAGAAAGTTAGGGCTCTGTCTGTCTGGTTCCCACTATATAACTAAGTACCCAGCATGTGCCTGGGCTTACTGGGTACTCAGTAAATATTTACTGAATGAATGGGAAATGACTCAATGCCATTTACAGAGAATGGACACAGGTCCTACTGTCCCAGCTCAGACCTAATCTGAGGCTAGAGTTCAAACACAATCAAGGCAGGAAGTCTGAGATAAGTTAGACTTTCAGCTGGGCTGGAAAGCAAATGCATTATATACCTATACTGTAAGTGTTCCTATCTGGATCCTTAGTTAACTAACGAAGTTACACAGGGTAGAAGAGGTGAGTCCATGGAACAAACTCTGACGATACTTGCTTTGAATGAGGCAACTGGGTCAGGAGGGGCACCCAAGTCAGCCATCAAACTTCTCCCAACCTGTCCACGACCTTTTCAGCTGCACAGAATCCTGAAGAGGAAGGGGGTGGATTTCTTCTGGGTTGCCATTTTAACAGTGAGTTAATGCTGTTAAATTAGGAATCTGCTCTTTTTCTGTTATCTCTTTTAAAAAAGTAGTCTGAGTCCTACTACTACTACTCTCATCTCAAGATGTATATATCATTCTCCAACCATTAGAGGCTCCAAATGTGGAGCCATGATTTTTCTGGGGGTCTTAATACCAAAGACTGACTCCAACCAAGAATATTTTTAAAAATAAAAATATGGGAGAGGCCACAACAGTGAGAGGCCCACGTACCGCAAAAATAAATAAATAAATAAATAAATAAAAATAAAAAATAAAGTCAAAGAACGTGAACGCTGCCAAGAAAGAATTTTGGAGATGTTCTGAAAAGTAAATAAATTGTGTAAGAAGTCTTGGGGACTTCCCTGGTGGTGCAGTGGTTAAGAATCTGCCTGCCAATGCAGGGGACACGGGTTCGAGCCCTGGTCTGGGAAGATCCCACATGCCACGGAGCAACTAAGCCCGTGCGCCACAACTACTGAGCCTGCACTCCAGAACCCATGAGCCACAACTACTGAGCCTGTGTGCCATGGCTACTGAAGCTGTGCGCCTAGAGCCCGTGCTCCTCAACAAGAGAAGCCACTGCAATGAGAAGCCCATGCACCACAACGAAGAGTAGCCCCCACTCACCGCAACTAGAGAAGGTCCACATGCAGCAACGAAGACCCAACACAGCCAAAAATAAACAAATAAATAAATGTATTAAAAAAAAAAAAAAAGAAGCAGCCTTGGTATATGGATTGACTCATGTCAATCAGCTCAGTACTTCTCCAGAGGCCAGGTGATACCCTGGCAATGGGCTGTCAGGATTGCTACCATGGGCCAGGGATAAGTTGATAACATTTCCAGAAATAAGTGAAATGTGAGGAATACAAGCATGGCTCTGCAACATATCAAATCTTTCTAAATTCATGGGAGGATAAGTGAAGATCTGGTAGTCTCTTTATCCCCAAGGAGGGAGGCATAAATGGCCTCTTCTAGCTCCCTGGAACTACCTGAGTTAGAGGAATAAGAGTATAACTTTGGGTCCTCCTGGGAGGAGAACCCGTTTCCTCATCGACCACTCTAGGACAGCTTTCAGTCAAGTGTGTAATGTTTTCGAACATACCCTCAGGAAACCAGGGGCTTGTGCTTAAGATTATAAAATAAATTCACTTCTAATATCTACTTGCCCATTTGAGCATTCAAACACAAATACCTACGGTGTTTGGAAAGCAAAGCTTGAACAAGATGTTTATGACCTGGGCAAGGAAAGCAGGAAAGGAATTTTGATAGCTGGTAGACCAAGGTAACACACTTGGAAGGGCAGTGCCTCAAAGGAGGAAGCTGACATTTAACTGACATTCATGCAAATGCCACACATGTTAGTCACAGAGGAGTTTTTCTATCAACTTACCTACGGGCAGGAACAAAGGAAAAGTGAGCAGGTGCATTTGGAGAGAAATTCCGGGGGCTGTCCAAAGGACTGTTACCTGTGGACAAGGAAAGTAAAAGAAATCCTCTGTGAGGCTTGCTTCTGAGGAGGGTTGAGATGATAATAAGCTTCAGGGAAGAAATCAGCCCCTAGCATCGGCAATTAGCATTATATGGTTATTTTTCCAGGTCCACCATTAGTTTAGTGATTCTCTCTTTGCAAAAACTGGCAGCCCAGAGGTTTCTCCCTTGTTCCCAAGTTGCCTATAACCATCTATGCTTCTCAGACATCTGTTTTAGATCTAGCAGCAACCTGCCCTCCTTGGAACACCTCAGGTTCCAATCTGCCTATTCAAGTTAACCCAACTTTCCAAAGGCTTGAACTCATTCAGTACAGATAGCACAGCCAAACGCTCCCACTTCTCAAAGGGCAACGGGACTCCTGGCCTGAAAGTCTCTTGCACATATATCTCTGCACACTGCATCCAAGGGGCTAACCCAGAAATATGTGTGCTTAAGTGAAAATGAAGTTCTCAGGAGAGCAGTGCTCCTTAAACAGTCCATACACAAGGCCCCCAAGTCTGCAAAGCATGCCCAACCCCTTCACAGTGTAGGAATTATCTCTATCTCTTTATTAGTTTTCACATGTTCCTTATAACTTATAAACTTATAGCTCAGAAGCTTTGAACAAAACTGTGTGCTTATGTTAGCGCTATGACCACAATTCTCAAACCTAAGCCTGCCATACTTCTTTGGTCTAACTTCCAGCTGGGGGCTGGTATTTAGGAGGAACTGTCAACATGTCTCTACCCAAAAATCATGTTGAAGTAAGCACCATACTCTGTGATGTGCTAACCACTCTGCCAATCCCTGCCCACCTCCCCACTTCTGTGCTCACCTCTATGAACCAACACTGGCTATGAGGAATGGCTATCCAGGGACCTGGTAGTTCACCATGCCCTGGCTTTTTCTTGGGCAGTTTATTTCCTGTATAGGGTATGACTGTTCCAAGGTGCCACGAAGCTGCCCAAGGGTTTCTCATTATCTCCATTCAGCAGGTGTGGATAGCACTTGCCTTTCTGTACTGATCTTGGAAAAACCAGCCTCTCAAACAATGCCCCCCTACCCTATGCAGCACCTCTATATCAATTATATAAAGGCACTCTCTTTAGGAGAACTAGAGAAGAGGCATTTTCAGCTTCCACTCATCCCCTTGACAGGGAGCCCCAATGAGGTGTACAACCTTATGTTCTCAACCTAGTACCAACTCTGGGTTTCCCATGTGTCTAGGGCTATCTCCTACAATCTATCCCACCTCCTGGCTGGCACATGCCACCAGGGGGTGAGAAAAGTGATTTGGAAAAACTGTTTCCTTAGGCAGGACTTAAAAAGAATCAGGCCTCCTCAGAATTATCAAGGTCTTAAAAAAAAAATCCCTATTCTTTTTAAATAGTGTCATCTCAGAGATTAAAAAGTATCTTCAGTTTGATCCATGACATGTAAAACTAGATGCCCTTTGTTTGGTTCCCAAAACCACCCAGCTAGGGCTTCCCTGGTGGCGCAGTGGTTGAGAGTCCGCCTGCTGATGCAGGGGACACAGGTTCATGCCCCAGTCCGGGAAGATCCCACATGCCGCGGAGCGGCTGGGCCCGTGAGCCATGGCCGCTGGGCCTGCGCGTCTGGAGCCTGTGCTCTGCAACGGGAGAGGCCACAACAGTGAGAGGCCCGCGTACCGCAAAACAAAACAAAACAAAACAAAACCCACCCAGCTAAAGCCTCAAGGAAATCGCCAGACATGAGTATCCTACAAACAATGACCAGCCTTCCAAGGACCAGGTGTGGTGATGGTTATCGGGAAGAACATGAATCTTCCAGGTGCTCACAGTAAAGCTAGGGATTCATAGAACACACATATGTCAGAAATAACTAACACTAAGAGGAAAAAAAGCTGTAAACAACAACAACAACAATAATAAAAACCAGCACATCACTGAGCTGTGAGACAACTTCAAGGAGACTAATAATCCTTAAAGGAGAAGAGAGTGGGGGAGCAGAAAACATATTTGAAGAAATAATGGCTGACAGTTTTCCAAATTTGGTGGAAAAAAACTATAAACCCACATATCTAAGAATCTCCAAGAACCCTGAGAGAAAGAGGAAGAAAACTATACCAAAGCACATTATAATCATATTGCTCAAAACTCATGATAAAAAGAAAAATCTTAGAAGCAGCTGGGAGGTGGATGGGGGTAAGAAAGACATGTTATATACAGAGAAACAAAGATAAGGATTATAGCAGACTTCTCATTGAAAGCAATGCATGAAGGCAATGGAACAACATCTTTAAATTAATGAAAAAAAAACACAAATCCTACCAACCTAGAATTCTATACCAGCTATTGTGTAATGAAGAATCTGGTGGCATTTGCCCCCAGTTCCTGGGAATGTGCCTCTAAATCTTTGCAATTTCCCAAGTGATGGGAGTGTCTTTGTTATTTATGGTGGGGCCAGACAGTTTATGCAAATGAGATGACCAATCATGTGACTAGAGGGCTGGGGCTTTAAGCCATCTGATATTACTCTGACCTCCAGGGAATGGAGGGGCACTAGAGACTGAGTTCAATCACATAGCCAATGAATCAATCAATCACACCTACATAATGAAACCCCAGTAAGCACTCTGGACACCAAAGCTTTGATGAGCTTTCCTGGTTAATAATACTCTGTGTACTGTTACACATCAGTGTGCCGGGGGATTGATGCATCTAGACTTCTTGGAGAGAAGGCACTGGAAGCTTCACACGTGGGACCCTCTCAGACCTCACCTTATAAGTCTCTTTTTTTGGCTGATTCTTTTATTTATTTATTTATTTATTTATTTGGCTGCATTGGGTCTTAGTTGCAGTGCGCAGGCTCTTTGTTGTGGCACACAGCCTCAGTAGTTGTAGTGTGCAGCCTCTCTAGTTGTGGTGCGTGGGCTCCAGGGTGCACAGGCTCAGTAGCTGTGGCGTGTGGGCTCTCCAGTTGTGGTGAGCAGGCTCTAGAGCACGCTGGCTTAGTTGCCCCGTGGCATGTGGGACCTTAGTTCCCTGACCAGGGATCAAATCCATGTCCCCTGCATTGGAAGGCAGATTCTTAACCCCCGGACCACCGGGGAAGTCCCTGGCTGGTTCTTAATGTACCCTTTTTGCTATAATAAAACTGCATTTGTAAGTACAGTGCTTTCCTGAGTTCTGTAAGTGATTCTAGCAAATTATTAAACCTGAGGAGGTAGTGGGAACCCTTGAATTTGTATCAAATTGGTCAGAATTATGGGTGGCCTGGGAATCACCAAGCATGGATGTCTAAAGTAATGATAGTTTTGTGGACGACTGTGCCCCTAACCTGAGAAGTCTCGCCTAATTCTGGGCAGTTAGTTTCAGAAGTCATTGCACCAGTGAAAATATTTTTAAAACACCATTAAAAAACAAAGGTGAAATAAAGATATTTTCAGATAAAAAAGCCAAATGAAATCCTCAACAGAAGACTGCACTACAAGAAATATTTTTAAAATTTCCTTTAGGCAGAAGGAAAATAATACCAGGAGGAAATACAGATCTACACAAAAGAATGAAGAGCACTGGAAAAGTTAGCTACATGGGAAAATATGTAAGATTTTTTTCTTATTATTTAAATGTCTTTAAAAAATAATAATGTTTAAACAAAAATAATAAGTTGTGTGAGGTTTATAACATATATGAAAGTAAAAAGGTTTAAGATAATAATATAAAGGCTGGGAGGTGAAAATGGAATAGTATTATTCTTACACTATATGTGAAGTGATTTAGTATGGTGATAAAGATATATACTATAAATGCTAATCCAACCACTAAATAACAAAGAGTTATAGCTCACAAGCCAATAAAGGATATGAAATGGAATAAAAGACCCTAAACCCCAAATAAAAGAGCAAAAGAGCAAAGAAGAGAAAACAGATGGTACAATTAGAAAACAAACAGGAAGGTGACAGATTTAAACCAAACCATATCAACAACAATAGTAAGTAAATGTAAATAGTCTAAAAGCCCCAATTAAAAGACAGAGATTGTAAGACTGGATAAAACAAGAAAGAACTTATTAAAGAAAGTATCAATATTCATAATCATTCAAAAAAGAAAAGATCAGTCTCAGATATTTCACTGATAAATTTGACCAAACACTTAAGGAAAAAACACCAAACAACAGCAGAATATACATTCTTTTCAAGTGAACATGGAACATGTACTAAGAAAGATCATATTCTGGTCCATAAAACAAGATCCAATAAATTTAAAAGAATTCAAGATATATAAAGTATGTTCTCTGACCACAATGAAATTTAACTAGAAATCAGTAACAGAAAGACCTTTGGAAAATCTCCAAATATTTGGAAACTAAACAACACACTTCTGAATAATTTGTGGGTCAAAGCCGAAACGAAAAGGGAAATTAGAAAAGTATTTTAAACTAAATAAAAATGAAAATATATCATATCAGTTAAAGCAATTCCATAGCGGGAAAATTATATCACTAAATACCTGTATTAGAAAAGAATGACTCAATTCAGTGACCTCAGCTTCTATCTTAAGAAATTTTAAAAAGAGCAAACGAAACCCAGAATAAAGGAAAGCACAAAGATAACTGAAGAAATCAATTAAAAAACAAAGAAAAACAATAGGGAAAATTAGCAAAACCATATACAGATCTTTTAAGATCAATAAACTATAGACATATTGATCAGGAAAAAAAGAGAGAAGACACAAAATACTGACATCAGGAATGAAAGAGGTGACATCCTACAGATTGTACAGATATCAGAAGAATAATCAGGCAATATTATGAACAAGCTTATGTCAATTAATTTGACAACTTAGATGGAATTAGAATTTTTATTAAAGATACAAACCACCAAAACTCATTCAGAAATAGATTACCTGAATAGCCTTGTATCTATTAAAGAAATTAAATTTATTCTTTAGAACCTTCCCACGAGGAAAACTCCAGGCCAAGATGCTTCACTGGAGAATTCTACCAAACATTTAAGGAAGAAATAATAACAATTCTACACAAACTCTTCCAGAAAACTGAGAAGGGAATCCTTCCCAACTCATTGTATGAAGTTACCATTACTCTTAATACTAAAACCAGCCAAAGATGAATATATTGTACATTCTCAACAGTATTTCAACAAATCAAATCCAACAATATATTAAAAGGATAATACATTATGACCAAGTAGGGTTTATCCCAGGAATACAAGTTGGTTTACAATATGAAAAACCAATGAACAAAACCCACCATAATAATAGGATAAAAAAGAAAAACCGTAATATCATTGCATTAGACACAGAAAAAGCATTTGACAAAAATCCAACAACCATTTTTCATAAAAGCTTTCTCCAAACTAGGAATAGAAGGAAACATTCTTAAATTGATAAAAGGCATCTATGACAAACCCATAGCTAACATTTCCTTAATGGTGAAGACAAAATGGTCTAGGATCGGAAATAAGGTAAGGATGTCCATGCTCACTACTTCCATTCAAAACTGTACTGGAGGATCTAGTGAGTGAAATAGGCGATAAAGAGAAATTTTAAAAAGCATCCAGATCAGAAAGGAAGAAAAAAAATTATATTAATTCATAGACAACATGATCGTCTATGTAGAAAATCTGACAGAATCTACAATAAAGTTACTTATAATAAGCAAGTTTAGCAAGGCTACAGGATATAAGATCAATATACAAAAATCTACTATATTTCTATATACTAGCAACAATCAGAAATTGAAAATAAAAGCAATACCATTTACTGCATTAAAAATATGGAATACTTAAGAGGTAAACTTAACAAAAGATGTACAAGAGCTATACAAAACAGTGTTAAGAGAAATTAAAGACAGCCTAAATAAATGGGGAAATAGCCTGAGTAAGAAGAGTCAATATTAAGAAGTCAATTCTCCCCTAACTGATCTACACGTTTAGAATAATCAAAATCCCAACTGCCTTAAAAAAAAAAAAAAAAAGACTAAAGAGCAGTTTTAGGTTCACAGCAAAATTGAGCCAAAAGTACAGAGATTTTCCATATATCCCCTGCCCTCACTCATGCACAACCTTCCCCATCAGTTGCCTTTTGGATAAGCTGCTTTTAAAATTCACATGGAAATGCAAAGGACAAGAAGCCAGGCAAAAAAAAGAATACATACTATGTGATTCCACTTAGATAAAAATTCTACAAAATTCATACTAATCTATAAGTGACAGAAAGCAGATCAGTGGTTGCCTGGAGATGGAAGGAATTATAAAAGGACACTGCAGTAGAAAACAAACAGGAAGGTGACAGATTTAAACCAAACCATATCAACAACAATAGTAAGTAAATGTAAATAGTCTAAAAGCCCCAATTAAAAGACAGAGATTGTAAGACTGGATAAAACAAGAAAGAACTTATTAAAGAAAGTATCAATATTCATAATCATTCAAAAAAGAAAAGATCAGTCTCAGATATTTCACTGATAAATTTGACCAAACACTTAAGGAAAAAACACCAAACAACAGCAGAATATACATTCTTTTCAAGTGAACATGGAACATGTACTAAGAAAGATCATATTCTGGTCCATAAAACAAGATCCAATAAATTTAAAAGAATTCAAGATATATAAAGTATGTTCTCTGACCACAATGAAATTTAACTAGAAATCAGTAACAGAAAGACCTTTGGAAAATCTCCAAATATTTGGAAACTAAACAACACACTTCTGAATAATTTGTGGGTCAAAGCCGAAACGAAAAGGGAAATTAGAAAAGTATTTTAAACTAAATAAAAATGAAAATATATCATATCAGTTAAAGCAATTCCATAGCGGGAAAATTATATCACTAAATACCTGTATTAGAAAAGAATGACTCAATTCAGTGACCTCAGCTTCTATCTTAAGAAATTTTAAAAAGAGCAAACGAAACCCAGAATAAAGGAAAGCACAAAGATAACTGAAGAAATCAATTAAAAAACAAAGAAAAACAATAGGGAAAATTAGCAAAACCATATACAGATCTTTTAAGATCAATAAACTATAGACATATTGATCAGGAAAAAAAGAGAGAAGACACAAAATACTGACATCAGGAATGAAAGAGGTGACATCCTACAGATTGTACAGATATCAGAAGAATAATCAGGCAATATTATGAACAAGCTTATGTCAATTAATTTGACAACTTAGATGGAATTAGAATTTTTATTAAAGATACAAACCACCAAAACTCATTCAGAAATAGATTACCTGAATAGCCTTGTATCTATTAAAGAAATTAAATTTATTCTTTAGAACCTTCCCACGAGGAAAACTCCAGGCCAAGATGCTTCACTGGAGAATTCTACCAAACATTTAAGGAAGAAATAATAACAATTCTACACAAACTCTTCCAGAAAACTGAGAAGGGAATCCTTCCCAACTCATTGTATGAAGTTACCATTACTCTTAATACTAAAACCAGCCAAAGATGAATATATTGTACATTCTCAACAGTATTTCAACAAATCAAATCCAACAATATATTAAAAGGATAATACATTATGACCAAGTAGGGTTTATCCCAGGAATACAAGTTGGTTTACAATATGAAAAACCAATGAACAAAACCCACCATAATAATAGGATAAAAAAGAAAAACCGTAATATCATTGCATTAGACACAGAAAAAGCATTTGACAAAAATCCAACAACCATTTTTCATAAAAGCTTTCTCCAAACTAGGAATAGAAGGAAACATTCTTAAATTGATAAAAGGCATCTATGACAAACCCATAGCTAACATTTCCTTAATGGTGAAGACAAAATGGTCTAGGATCGGAAATAAGGTAAGGATGTCCATGCTCACTACTTCCATTCAAAACTGTACTGGAGGATCTAGTGAGTGAAATAGGCGATAAAGAGAAATTTTAAAAAGCATCCAGATCAGAAAGGAAGAAAAAAAATTATATTAATTCATAGACAACATGATCGTCTATGTAGAAAATCTGACAGAATCTACAATAAAGTTACTTATAATAAGCAAGTTTAGCAAGGCTACAGGATATAAGATCAATATACAAAAATCTACTATATTTCTATATACTAGCAACAATCAGAAATTGAAAATAAAAGCAATACCATTTACTGCATTAAAAATATGGAATACTTAAGAGGTAAACTTAACAAAAGATGTACAAGAGCTATACAAAACAGTGTTAAGAGAAATTAAAGACAGCCTAAATAAATGGGGAAATAGCCTGAGTAAGAAGAGTCAATATTAAGAAGTCAATTCTCCCCTAACTGATCTACACGTTTAGAATAATCAAAATCCCAACTGCCTTAAAAAAAAAAAAAAAAAGACTAAAGAGCAGTTTTAGGTTCACAGCAAAATTGAGCCAAAAGTACAGAGATTTTCCATATATCCCCTGCCCTCACTCATGCACAACCTTCCCCATCAGTTGCCTTTTGGATAAGCTGCTTTTAAAATTCACATGGAAATGCAAAGGACAAGAAGCCAGGCAAAAAAAAGAATACATACTATGTGATTCCACTTAGATAAAAATTCTACAAAATTCATACTAATCTATAAGTGACAGAAAGCAGATCAGTGGTTGCCTGGAGATGGAAGGAATTATAAAAGGACACTGCAGAGGGCTTCCCTGGTGGCGCAGCGGTTGAGAGTCCGCCTGCCGATGCAGGGGGCGCGGGTTCGTGCCCCGGTCCGGGAAGATCCCACATGCCGCGGAGCGGCTGGGCCCGTGAGCCATGGCCGCTGAGCCTGCGGGTCCGGAGCCTGTGCTCCGCAACGGGAGAGGCCACAACAGTGAGAGGCCCGCGTACCGCAAAAAAACAAACAAACAAAAAAAAAGGACACTGCAGAAACTTTTGGACATGATGGATATATTCACTATTTTGATGGTGGTGATAGTTTCACAGATGTATAAGTAGTCAAAAGTTATCAAAATGTATGCCTTAAAACAAATATTTTTAAAATTAAAATTTATTTTATTCATGTTATACAACTTTTTGCTTTTTTAAAAAAAGTACAGTGTGACTGAAGATGGTTCATATTTTTAGAAATCTTAGGTCTTTTGCAGTTTGGTTTTTAAATTTAGATTTTGTGATTGGTTTTATTATAGGTGGAAAATAAACCTCACAGACACGTAGCTCCCAATGAAAGTAGTACATTATTGGCTCTGTTTATTAGATCATTTCAATTCTATTCAAAGGGTGATAAAACTTTCTTCTGTCTTCTGTGCTGTCAAGCAGTTTTTCTTGGAAACTAATGGAAATATTTAATAACTTTTTAAAAGTTTATTTTTATTTATTTATGGCTGCATTGGGTCTTTGTTGCTGCATGCAGGCTTTCTCTAGTTGCAGTGGGCGGGGAATACTCTTTGTTGTGGTGTGCGGGCTTCTCATTGTGGTGGCTTCCCTTGTTGCGGAACATGGGCCCTAGAGCACGCGGGCTTCAGGAGTTGTGGTGCATGGGCTCAGCAGTTGCAGTGCACAGGCTCTAGGGCACGCAGGCTTCAGTAGTTGTAGCATGGGCTCAGTAGTTGTGGGGCACGGGCTTAGCTCCTCCGCAGCATGTGGAATCTTCCTGGACCAGGGATGGAACCCGTGTACCTGGCAATGGCAGGCGGATTCTTAACCACTGTGCCACCAGGGAAGTCCCTATAATGTTTTTTTTAATTTTTAACAAATAGGTTCAAAATCTATTGAACTTTTCATTTGGAAGATAAAAAATATTCTATTTCCAATGTTTTTAAAAAAGTGGCAGATTTGGGCTTCCCTGGTGGCGCAGTGCTTGAGAGTCCGCCTGCCGATGCAGGAGACGCGGGTTCGTGCCCCGTTTCGGGAGGATCCCACATGCCGCGGAGCGGCTGGGCCCGTGAGCCATGGCCACTGAGCCTGCGCGTCCGGAGCCTGTGCTCCGCAACGGGAGAGGCCACAAACGTGAGAGACCCGCGTACCACTTAAAGAAACAAAAAAACAAAAAAAAAAACAACCCAATCCAAAAATGGGCAGACCTAAATAGACATTTCTCCAAAGAAGATATACACCCGTTTCGGGAGGATCCCGCGTGCCGCGGAGCGGCTGGGCCCGTGAGCCATGGCCGCTGAGCCTGCGCGTCCGGAGCCTGTGCTCCGCAAATGGGAGAGGCCACAACAGTGAGAGGCCCGCATAACGCAAGAAAAAAAAAAAAAAAAAAAAAAGTGGCAGATTTACCTGTTTCAATAGGTGGCATCATTTTTGTCAATAAAATCACATATAGATGGGAACATTTCAAAACATCCATTTTCAAAATGCTCTCTCTGCGGCACAAACTTCTTTCAAACTGTAGCTACTTTTTCACTCATTGTTAAAATGTCACCTTCACCCTGAAGGGATAGGAGTATTTGCCGCCCCTCACCCCGCAAATACCTCCTAGTCAGCATATTAGAACCAGTAAATTTCCTTCTTATACAAACTTTCCAAAAGTCCCTCCACACCGTTCTACAAGATACTGTAAAAATTCACCTGTAAGCTGCAATATGTTGCAGTCTGCTGAAGGGAAATGAGTGACCGAGGGTGTACAGTGGAACACCACTCTTTGTTCATGATATGCTGCATACAATTTATGACACAGTCTGACAAATGGATCTAATGAGGGTACCAGTATTGATCTATACCTAAGTACTAGTAAAGCCTAATTTAATCCTCATATTTCATGATAAAAAATAAGTAAAAGTCAGTCCCTGGTGGTGCAGAGGTTAAGAATCCGCCTACCAATGCAGGGGACACAGGTTCAAGCCCTGGTCTGGGAAGATCCCACATGCCACAGAGCAACTAAGCCTGTGAGCCACAACTACTGAGCCTGCACTCTAGAGTCCATGAGCCACAACTACTGAGCCCATGCACCACAGCTACTGAAGCCCATGCGCCTAGAGCCCATGCTCTGCAACAGGAGAGGTCACCACAATGAGAAGCCCTTGTACCGCAATGAAGAGAAGCCCCGGCTCGCTGCAACTAGAGAAAGCCCAGGCACAGCAATGAAGACCCAACGCAGCCAAAAATTAATTAATTAATTAATTAAATTTTTAAAAACAGAAAAGTAAAAGTTTTTATATTTTTCCCCCATACCCAAGGGGATCACCTTTAGAGAACCACTTCGATGAATGCTGCTATTCGAAAATTCTAAGCAGTAGAATGACAGGTACACAGTGATATATCACAAAAAATGTCCAGCTTCAAAATTTAGACCGGGGCTTCCCTGGTGGCACAGTGGTTGAGAGTCTGCCTGCCGATGCAGGGGACACGGGTTCGTGCCCTGGTCCGGGAAGATCCCACATGCCGCGAAGTGGCTGGGCCTGTGAGCCATGGCCACTGAGCCTGCGCGTCCGGAGTCTGTGCTCCGCAGCAGGAGAGGCCACAACAGTGAGAGGCCCGCGTAAAGCAAAAAAAAAAAAAAAAAAAAAAAAAAATTTAGACTGGACTCAGTAGAAAGAGAAAAGGAATTAAGGGGTTTCTTCAATAAGTCAAATGATAGATGATTAAGCCCTCCATAAAGCCAAAGTCGGACCGTATTCACCCAGAGTTAGTTTGCAACAGCTTCTATATCAAAGGCTTTTTCTGAGTTTTAAACTATGTCCTCTTTCTCCTCTGCTTGCTTATTTTTTTTAAACTTATTGTTTATTTTATTTTTGGCTGCATTGGGTCTTTGTTGCTGCATGCAGGCTTTTCTCTAGTTGCAGCGAGTGGGGGCTCCTCTTCATTGCGGTGCGCTGGCTTCTCATTGTGGTGGCTTCTCTTGTTGTGCAGCGTGGGCTCTAGGCACGTGGGCTTCAGTAGTTGTGGCACGCAGGCTCAGTAGTTGTGGCTCACAGGCTCTAGAGTGCAGGCTCAGTAATTGTGGCTCATGGGCTTAGTTGCTCCGTGGCATGTGGGATCTTCCCGTACCAGGGCTCAAACCTGTGTCCCCTGCATTGGCAGGCAGATTCTTAACCACTGAGCCACCAGAGAAGTCCCTGCTTGTCTGTTTTTGAACCCCTCATGGCATTTACCAGAATTAAGGGCATCATATGGTACATCTTTATTCCAGTGTCAATGAAGTAAGTACTTATTAATTTATCAGTTAACTACTGTTTATACATTTGTTTGTTAGAACATTTTAGAGTTGGTTCACAATTCAATATCTTATATACCAAATACTGCCAACATCACAGAAAGGAAATGGCTTGCAAGTTATGGGGGTAGTTGCCAGGACATAGTCCAAAACAGATCTCTGTGTATGTGATTGTAATCTTTGGCAAAAAGCATCTATGGTTCAGGGGTAAATAACAATGGATTCCTACCACCTGGAAGCTGATGAAATAATAAACAGATTATAACAAGCATTCCTCCCAACTGGCCAGGCTCCAATACACTTTTCAAAAAAGGTACTATTCTGACACTAACTGGGTGTACTGCAATTCCATTCTGACACCAACCACACACAGCACAGACCCAACAGGTTTAGGGCAAAGTCTTTAACGAGACTGCCTCACTTCGTATACCAGCCATAAATCTTGGGAGGAGGGAGGTGCCTGTACTTCTGACCCACTGACTATAAATTTGGAGGTTTCCTTGCCTTCCTTGCCTTCCCCCAGCTGCAATAATTCACTAGAACTCACAGAACTCAGAAAGTATTATATTTACTATTACAATTTTAGTTTAGAGGATGTACACAGGTGAAGTCAAGGAAGGAATGCAGAACTCCTGTGTCCTCTCCTTGTGGAATCTGGGTACGTCCCCCTTCCAACCCATAAATGTGTTCACCAACCAGGAAGCTCTACTCAGAGCTTTGGTATCTACAGTTTTCAATGGAGTTTCACTACACAGGCATAAATGATTAAATCACTGGCTACACAATTGAACTAAATCTCCAGCTCCTTCCCCTCCCCATGAGGTCGGTCTGGACCAAAGTCCCAACTTCCTAATCATATGGTTGGTTTTCCTGATGACCAGCCACCATCCTGAAGCTATCTAGGGGGCTACCCGGAGTTACCTCATTGGCATAACAAAGACACTCTATCACTCAGGAAATTCCAAGGTTTTTAGAAGCTCCCTGCCAGGAACCTGGGATAAAAACTGTAGAAATTGTTTATTATACAGGTGCTAAGGCCTAAAAAGTTTGTGCTACCTTACTGTGTTTTCTCTACTTCTCCAATATTCATTTTGCCAAACAGCCAAAAATTACAAATATGAAGACTGTGACAGAATAAAATCAATAATTTGAATTGGTCTTCTTTTGAGGGAAGATCAAGATATTAGACTGTTAACATTTGAAGAAAATATTTAAATTGACCCTTCTTACTGAATTACATTCACAGTTCTGGCTCCAGAAAAAAAACAAAAAACAACAACAACAACAACAACAAAAAAAACACAACACGTCATCAAGAAGAACTTTTCCTTAAAAACAACCGGAAATGCCTCAACAGGACAAAAAATTGATGGAAAATCCAGCAGCCCAGAAAGCAGGCTTTTTCAACTTTACCAAGCAGTTTAGCAGTGGGAAAAAATAGTCAAAGACAAGTAATCATCCATCCCAGCAAAACAAGTTATAATAAAACATATAAACAAACAACTGGGAGCTGTCACCTACAAACCGGCACTTGCCATCTACCTCTACAAGGAAGAAATTAGCCGATGCAGCTGCTGACCATCAACACTCCCTGAAAGGAGTTCAGGGTGGAGATCAGGAATGAGGCACTCTGTATTCTAGGGAAAACTGGCAGAACACGTTTTCAGATGGTTAGATATTTTCCGGAGATTTTATGCACCCAGTTCTTGCATCTACTCGTATCTAGAAAAGCACTAAAATCCTTCATGGTGACGTCTGCTCCTCGTAACTAACAGTAACCTTCAAGAGACTAGCAGAAACCTTCTGCAAAAATATGTGCTTGATTGCATGTACTCACCCTTTAACAAAATCACATACACACTGACCTTCCCCCCACCTCTTTGGAGAAGTTTCTTGGAGCTATCTGAAGTGCTGTCTCCAAGGCCATAGTCCTCATTTTGCCCCAAATAAAACTTAACTCACAACTCTCATGTTGTGCATTTTTTTCAGCTGACAGTCAGTTGACCTTGAACTAGTTGTTTCATTTATACAGGTTAGCTAGTTATAAAGTAATATAATTATATAGCAAGCACCTGTATAAATACCATCCAGGTTAACAATGCCATCTTCCAAAATCCCTCTACATAATCCTTCCAGTCAAAACCCCTCCCCATCCCGATTAAAGGTAAACATTACCCTGACTTTTATGGCAATCATTTCCTTATAGCTTTACCAACTAAATATGCAGCTCTAAATACTTGAGTTTAGTTTTTCTCAATTTAAAAAACTGATATGTAGGGAATTCCCTAGCGGTCCAGTGATTAGGCTCTGCACTTCCACTGCTGGGGGCCCAGGTTCAATCCCTGTTCGGGGAATTAAGATCCCACAAGCCACGTGGAGTGGCCAAAAAAAAAGAGATAAGTCACATATCATAAAATTCACCCTTTTAAAGTGCACAGTGTAGCAGTTTTAGTATATTCACAAAGCTGTGCAACCATCACCACTATCTACTTCCAGAACATTTCTTATCACTCAAAAAAGAAACTGTACCTGTTGATAGTCACTCCTGATTCTGCTCTCCCCCAAGACTCTGGCAACCACTAATCTACGTTCTGTTCCTATGGAATTGCCTACCCTGGACATTTCACAGAAATGGAATCATACAATATGTGACCTTCTGTGCTCTAGTTTGTCTATTTTTAAACTTTACTTAAGAAAATGCCAACCTGTTTTTGCAAAATGGATGTACCAATTTATAGTTCCACCAGTGATGCTTAAGAGTTCCCACTATTTCATATACTTATCTATACTTTGTTCTGTCATTTTTTTCTTTTTTCTTTTTTTTTTTTTTTTGCTGTACGTGGGCCTCTCACTGTTGTGGCCTCTCCCGTTGCGGAGCATAGGCTCCGGACGCGCAGGCTCAGCGGCCATGGCTCACAGGCCCAGCCGCTCCGCGGCATGTGGGATCCTCCCGGACCGGGGCACGAACCCGCATCCCCTGCATCGGCAGGCGGACTCCCAACCACTGCGCCACCAGGGGAGCCCTGTTCTGTCATTTTAATTTAAGCCATGTTTGACAGTAATATAATGGCATTTCATTGTGATTTTATTTTGCATTTCTATAATTACTAATGAGATTAAAGTATCTTTTCACATACTTATTGGCCATTTGGATTGCTTCTGTGAACTGCCTGTTCAAGTCCCTTGGCCATTTTTCAATCATACTATCTTTTTATTTTACTGATTTGCTAGAGTCCTTTAAATGTTCTGAATCCAAGCCCTTTGTCAATTTTAAGCGTCATAATTATCTTCTCTCAGTTTGTGGCTTGCCTTTTCATGGTACCTTTTGGTGACTAAAAATTCCTTTTTCCTTTATGTCCTTTGCAAAAAATTCCCTTTATGTATTTCCAATTCCCTTTATGTCCTTTTAAAAAAATGAAGATGTTCTACTGCATACCTTCTAAAAGTTTAGTGTTTTGGCCTTCACATTTAAATCTACAATTCACGTATATGAAATCGTCATGTGTATACTTTAAATATCTTACCATTTTATTTATCAAGTATACCTTACTGAAGCTGAAAAAAAAAAACAACTACAGTTCACCTAGAACTGATTTTTGTGAAGAGCTAATTCTTTCAATTTCTCCATATGAACATCCAACTGTCCCAGTGTCACCTCTGTCATAAATCAAATGTCCATATATGTATGGATTTGTTTCTGGGATCTTCTTTCTCCTTTCCCTAAATATATTCTTCTCTTCAGTACTGCTTATTTAAGTTAAGGGTATCATCACTCATTAATCACCCAAACAGGAAATCTGGAGACAATCAGTTCTAATCCCTGATGATCTGATCTCATAAATTTTCCCATATTCATATATTTTCTCCATTTCTAATACTTCCTTACATCGTGACAATGGCCAGGGCCTCTTAACTGGTCTTCTAAATGCCAGCATATCTTTACTTTTGTACTCCCAAGCACCCTGGACATACATTTAGTATAGCCTTTAACAAGTTAGGTGAAACTTGACTGTTCCCTGTGGACACAGCTCTCCTTGCAGCTCTCTCAAGTAATGACTGTTTGCTTTCACACACCCCTTTGTATACCACTGGGCCGAATGAAATATGGGGTAGGTATCCTGCTAGCTCCTCATGTTTTCTTCCAGGCACTCTCCAGCCCTACTTCTCTCTCCTGAAATCAAGACTAATATATTGATTGGCCCATACCAGTGTCTAAAAGGCAGTTCAAACTTAATATATTTAAGGGTTCCAAGGATCAGAGGTCCTGGAATCAAATGATTGGTTTTCGGGGGATGAGGTTTCTAGATGGCACAAGGTAGAAAGACTGGGTTAGTGCTTGGAGAGCAGGAAGAATGAAACTAAAGTTATAGAGACAGGGTCTAAAGTATAGGTATGGGGCATATGTGACCAAGGAAGTACGGAGGAGAAGCTCACTGGAAGACAGGAGCTCAAAGAACTGACAGTCCTAAGAACTGAAAAGATCCTCAACATAAGTGTACTGAAACTATCAAGAATAACAGAGGAGTTAGAACTGAAGAGTAATAGTGAGGCAAGAACTAAGATATTTACAGCTGCAATGATGGGTAGTGAGTGATATAATTTAATGGCATAAGATTCAAAGTGTTAGGGCATTAGGAAGAAGAGAGGGAGAATAATGAAAAGACAAGGCCCAATGGTAGGAGGTCATGGAGACAGTAAGAGCTAACACTTCAGAGGGCTGCAGACAGTCAGTGTTCTAACCCTTCCCTTTTCCCCAGGATTTCATTAGAACAAGATTGATGGACTATGAATTCCAGAAGGTACATTGGAAGAGTTTCAAGAGTCAGAGAGGGATGAGAAAAAGGGTCAGAGCAGGGAATGTTCAGAGATTTATAGCAGCTAGGAGTATAGGAGACAGAAGGGGCAAATACCTGGGGGTTCCTGTGGTGACTGACAGGGATAAGGGATAATGAAATTAGCCCTAGTGGGTTCAAGACTGATAAGAGGTGAGGAGGCTGCAAGTGTTAGGGAGTAAAGAGGAGTGGATTACTGGGGATTGCTCTTGACCCTGGATGATAGGGGCTGAAGGCTTAAGGAAGACACACTTTTAGTCCCATTACACTAGTTTAAAATCAGATGATATGTAACAAACATCATATAAACATGCATGCCCACTGACCTGTTAATCTTATTCTGAAAATATGACTCAGCAAGTTCACGCCTACATATAATTTTTAGACAGTCTTTATACATATATACAGAAAGAACATAAGGAAGGATGTTTGTTGCAACATTGACCATAACAGTGAAAAATTGAAAACAATCTAAATGTCTGTGCTAGTTACCAATTTAATACCTCTCAACTCCAAATTCATCCTTTAATACCTGCTCTGCCACAGAGGAGAGAATTCCTTTAGGTACTTCCTTTATAGTGAACATAATATTAAACTTTCCCAGTAGAGGGTGCTGGAGGGACACTGTAGAAGGAAGAGGCTCTGGGTGCAGTCCCAGCAACTGCGCCTTCAGTCAGTAGTGTGGCTCAGTAGTGTGGCAGTGAGGACAGGCAGGGGTGCTCTGACCTAGTCACATGCTCGCAACCTGGCATCGCTGACCTGACCTGGTAATCACCTTTCCACAGCCCTCCCTGCAAGGACACTGTATGCCCCAGGCATGCCCACACTAGTGCCCTGACTCCCTCTGTTTGCCTGGTCCACCTCCCATGTTGTTCCTGAGGGATATAATATGCACTATGCCTCCCACTCTCTGTGCAGGCCTGGATACTGGCTGCCATGCTAGTGCTCCGGAGGGCTGCTTTGCTGATTGCTTAGCGGCTATGGACCAGCTCTGGCCTTCTTTCACTGTCATAGTTTATAATTCTATTCAACTTCACCTGTTTAAATCACTGTGTGGTTTCTGTCTCCTGATTAGGCCCAGACTAATATAATGTCCATCAATAAAAAAATTAATATGTAATTTTTGTACGGTTATATAATGGAATACTCTATAGGCAATAAAAATAAATGAACTAACTTCCCGTGTATGGTCTGGCACGTTAGGGGTTTAGAGGTTGCTGCTTCATTCTAACAAGTAAAAAGCTGAACAAATCAAACAAACAACTCTTCTCTTCTGTCAGAGAAGTGAAGTCCCAGGGCAAACCACTGCCCCTAAAATGAGAGAGAGAGACAGGCAGATACAGAGTATCACAACTTAACACAGCACAACCCCTGTTGGTTCCTCTCTGGGAACCAGTGCCAAGGTAGGAAAACCTGAACTGTAATTGCTGAGTTGCTAGAGGCTCAGCGTGCATAAATTTGAGAGTTAAAAACTCCCAGGGGATGCAGTCACAGAGGGGTCCCCACACTACTTTGAGTTTTACCTACAAGAGTCCTACCAGGTTCTCACAGTGAAGATCTGAGAAAAATCCCCTCAAGCTTCCAGCAGGGGAAGGGGTAAAGGAACCATTTCAAAATAGGCCAGAGCATTCTGTTCTTCTTACCAAGGTTGGTTCACAGGAGAAACTATTTTTACCAGAGCTTAGCCTTCTGAGGTTTGATCAGAGCCTAACCTACCTGGGAGAGGGGAAATACCTAACTCCAGCCATATCCTATCTAAGGTTGGGAGAGAACTAAGAAGCACTGGTGAAGTTCACAGTTCAAGGGCACACGCTCACCAAAAGACTGAGGACTACAGAACACTTCCCCTCTCCTGACACCTTACTATTACATTACTAAAGGCCTATTTATAGTGATTCCTTTAATTCCTTTTACATCAGGTTTGCTTTTCAACCAAAAATTACAAGGCACTCTAAAAGGCAAAAAACACAGTCTGAAGAGACTGAACAAGCATCAGAACCAGAGTCAGATATGATAGGAATGTGGGAATTATCAGAACAAGAATTTTTTTAAAACTATGATTAATATGCTAAGGGCTTTTTAAAAATAAATAAATAAATAAATAAATTTATTTGTTTTTGGCTGCATTGGGTCTTCATTGCTATGTGCAGGCTTTCTCTAGTTGTGGCGAGTGCGGGCCGCTCTTCGTTGCGGTGAGTGGGGGCTACTCTTTGTTGCAGTGCATGTGCTACTTCTCATTGCGGTGGCTTCTCTTGTTGTGAAGCACGGGCTCTAGGTGTGCGGGCTTCAGTAGCTGTGGCACGCGGGCTCAAGTGTTGTGGCTCGTGGGCTCTAGAGCTCAAGCTCAGTAGCTGTGGTACATGGGCTTAGTTGCTCTACAGCATGTGGGATCTTTCCAGACAAGGGATCAAACTCATGTTCCTTGCATTGGCAGGCGGATTCTTAACCACTATGCCACCAGGGAAGTCCTTATGCTAAGGGCTTTAATGGAAAAAGTAGACAACAAGAAGGACAGATGTCTAATATAATCAGAGAGATGGAAATTCTAAGAAAGAATCAGAAATGCTAGATGTCAAAAACACTGTAACAGAATTAAGAATGCCTTTGAAAGGCTCATTAGTGGAACTGACACAGTTGAGAAAAGAATCTCTGACCCTGAGGATATGATACTAGAAACTTCCAATACTAAAAAGCAAAGAGAAAAAAAAAAAGACTGAAATTAATAGAACAGAATATCCAAGAACTGTGGGACAACTACAAAAGGTGTAAGACTTGTGTAATGGAAATACCAGAGAAGAAACAGAAGAAATATTTGAAACAATAATGACTGAGAATTTCCCCAAATTAATGTCAGACACCGAACCACAGATCCAGGAAACTCAGAGAACACAAAGCAGGATTAAATGCCAAAAAAACTACACCTAGGCACATCATATTCAAACTTTGGAAAAATCAAAGATAATGAAAAAATCTTGAAAGAAACCAGAGGGTAAAAACATCTTACCTATAGAGGAGCAAAAGATAAGAATTATATCCTTCTTCTCAGACACCATGCAAACAAGAGAGTTGATAGGAAAAAAAACTCTACCAACCTAAAATTCTGTGCCCTGCAGTACTATCCTTCAAAAGTGAAGGAGAAACTAAGACTTTCTCAGACAATCAAAAATTGAGGGAATTTGTTGCCAGTAGACCTGCCTTACAAGGAATGTTGAAAGTTCTAAGGGAATTCCCTGAGGGTCCAGTGGTTAGGACTTGGCACTTTCATTGCCGAGGCCTGGGTTCAATCCCTGGTCAGGGAACTAAGATCCTGCAAGCTGCAGGGCATGGCCAAAAAAAAGTTCTAAGAGAAGTAAAATGATATAAGTCAGAAACTTGGATCTGTATAAAGGAATAGCATTAGAGAAGGAGTAAGTGAAGGTAAAATTAAAAATTTGATCTTTTATATTCTTCATTGATTTAACAGATAACAGTTTGTTCAAAATAATAATAGCAAAAATGTATTCAATTATGTATTCTTATGTATTTATATGCTTATGGATAAGTGAAATGAATGCCTTCAGTGATATAAAGGATTGGGGGGAGGAATTAGGATTATTTTGTTATTATAAGGAATTTACACCACCTGTGAAGCAGTATAATGTTTTTTAAAGTGGATTTGGATCAGTTGCAAATGTATATTGCAAACTCTAAAACAAACACACAAAGGAAAGGACAATACAGCTGATATGCTAACAAGGAGACAGTATGGAATCATCTAAAATTCTCCATTAAGACCACAAAAGAGTAGAAGACAAAAATAGGAACAATAGGAACAAAGACCACAGGCAACCAATGGAAAACAGTAGCAAATATGGTAGATACTAATCTAACTATATCAATAATCACCTTAAATATCTATGGTCTAAATTAAAAGATAGATTGTCACATAGATTTAAAACAAAAGCAAAAACAAGACCCAACTAAGTGTAGTTTACAAGGAAGTCATTTAAAATATAAAGACACATGTAAATTAAAAGCATGTGGATAAAAAAAGAGATATCATCCTAACACTAATCAAAAGAATGTGGAGGTAGGTACATTAATTTCAGACAGCAGACTTCAGAGGAATAAAAGTTATTGAGATAAAGAGGGGCATCATATAATGATAGAGGGGTCAGTATTCCAAGACATCATAATAATCCTTAATGTGTATGTGCCTAACAACAGAGCTTCAAAATACATTAGGCAAAAAACTGTTAGAGCTGCAAGGAGAAATAGATGAATCCACAACTGTAGTTGGAGACTTCAACATTCCTCTATCCCAAACTGAAAAATACAGCAGGTAGAAAATCAGTAAGGAGAGAGTTGAAGTCTATGGCATCATCAATCAACTAAATATAATTGACATCTATAGACTACTTCATCCAATAACAGTGGAATACACATTCTTCCCAATCTCATGGAACTTTCAACAATACAGACCACATTCTGGGCCATAAGACACACCTTAACAAATTTAAGAGAAAAGAATTCATACGCCTGCTTTCAGATCACAATGGAATTGAACTAGTAATCAGTAACAGAAAGACAACTGGGAAAACCCCAAAATACTTGGAGATTAAACAACACAGTTCAAAATAACATATGGGTCAAAGAAGAAATCTCAACAGAAATTTTAAAATATTTTTAACTAAATGCAAATGCAAATGCAACTTATCAAAATTTGTGGAATGGGCAATATAGGGGTGGGGGAGTGGGAGTGGGAGATATAAACTGCTGGGTGTAAGACATGCTACAAGGGGGACTTCCTTGGCAGTCCAGTGGTTAAGACTCTATGCTTCTGCTGCGGGGAGCACAGGTTCGATCCCTGGTTGGGGAACTAAGATACTGCATAGCCAAAAAAAAAAAAAAAGATAAGCTACAAGGATGTATTGTACAACATGGGAATATAGACAATATTTTATAGTAACTGTAAATGGAGTGTAACCTTTAAAAATTGAATATTAAGAAATTAAGGAAGATCTAAGATTAATCATCTAAGCCTTCACCTTAAGAAACCAGAAAAAGAGCAAATTAAATCTAACATAAGCAGATGAAAAGAAATAACCAATAGTAGAGCAGAAATCAATAAAATTGAAAACAGGAAATCAAAAGAGAAAATCAACAAAACCAAAAGCTGGTTCTTTGAAAAGATCAACAAAATGGACATGCCTCTAGCCAGGCTAACTAAGGGAAAAAAAGAGAGAAGACACACGTCACTACCATCAGAACAGATGCTGTATCACTACAGATTCCATGGGCATTAAAAGGATAATAAAGGAATATTATGAACAACTCTATGCCCACAAATTTGATACCCAGGTTAAATACATCAATTATTTTAAGACAAAATCTGCCAAATCTCACATAAATAGAAACAATCTGAATAGGCTTATATCTATGAAAGAAATTTAATCAATAATGAATAATCTTCCAAAACAGAAAGCACCAGGCCCAGACAGGTTCTCTTGTGAATTCTACCAAATATTCAAAAAGAAATTATACCAACTATCCAGAATCTCTTCCAGAAGACAGAAGTGGAGGGAATCCTTCCTAACTTATTCTATGAGGCCATTATCCTAACACCAAAACCAGGCAAAGACATTATAAGAAAACTACAGACCAGTATCTCTCATGAACATGGATACAAAATCCTTAACAAAATATTAGCAAATCCAATCCAACAATGCATAAAAGGAATTATACACCATAACTAAGTAGGATTTAATCCCAGGTATGCAAGGCTGGTTCAACATTTGAAAACCAATTAATGTAATCTATCATATCAACAGCTAAAGAAGCAAAATCAAATGATCATATCAACAGATGCAGAAAAAGCATTTGACAAAATCCAAAACACATTAAAGAAAAAAAAAACTTTCAATAAATCAGGAATAGAAGGGAAGTTCCTCAATCTGATAAAGAACATCTACAAAAAAACTAGAGCTAACATCATATTTAATGGTGAGAAACTTCAAGCTTTCCTGCCAAAATCAGGAAAATGGAATGTTTTCCATTACCATTGTTTTCCAACATCATACTGGAAGTTCCAGCTAATGCAACAAGATAAGAAAAGAAATTAAAAGGTATACAGATTGGGGAGGAAGGAGGTATAAACTGTCTTTGTTTGCAGATGACATGATGGCCTATGTAGAAAATCTGAAAAAAAAAAAAAAATCAACAAAAATCCTCTGAAACTCTTAAGTGATTATATCAAAGTTGCAGGATTCAAGGTTAATGTACAGAAGTCAACACTTTATACCATCAATGAACAAGTGGAATTTGAAATTAAAAACATTACCAATCACATTAGCACCCTAAAAATGAAATACTTAGGTATAAATCTAACAAATTATACATATACAAGATCTACATGAGGAAAACTTCAAAACTCTGATGAAAGATATCAAAGAAGAACTACATAAATGGAGAGAGATTCCATATTCATGGATAGGAAGACTCAATACTGTCAAGATGTCAGTTCTTCCCATTCGATCTATAGATTCGATGCAATCCCAAATCAAAATCTCAACAAATTATTCTGTGGATGGACAAACTGATTCTAAAGTTCATATGCAGAGGCAAAAGATCCAGAATAGCCAACTCAATACTGAAGAAGAAAACAGAGTTGTAAGACTGTTATTACCCAACTCAAGACTTACTATAAAGCTACAGTAATCAAAACTGTGTGGTATTAGAGAAAGAACAAATAGATTAATGGAACAGAACAGAAACAGAACAGAGAGCCAGAAACAGACCCACATCAGTTAAATATACTTAACTGATGTTTGACAAAGGAGCAAAAGTAATACAATAGAAAAAAGACAATCCTTCCAACAAATAGTGCTACAACGACTGTATAGCCACATGAAAAAAAAGAATAGACACAGACCTTCATAAAAATTATCTCAAAATGGACCACAGACCTAATCATGAAACACAAAACTATAAAACTCCTAGAATATAACATAGGACTAAACCTTGATGACCTTTGGCAGGACAATGACATTTCAGATGCACAATCCATGAAAGAAATAATTGATAAGTTGGTCTACATTAAAATGAAAAACTTCTGCTCTGCAAAAGAGAATGAGAAAACAAGCCACAGGCTAGGGGAAATACTTGCAAGAGACATCTGATAAAGGACTGTTATCCAAAAATACACAAAAAAACCACTTAAAACTCAACAATAAGAAAACAAACAACCTGATTAAAAAACAAGCAAAAGATCTGTACACTTCATCATGAAGATATACAGATGGGAAGTAAGCATATAGAAAGATGTTCAATACCATATGTCACTAGGGATATGCAAATGGCAACAATAAGATACCACTGCAAAACTGTTAGAATGGCCAAATTATAAAACACTGACACCACCAAAAGTTGGAAAGTATGTGGAGCAACAGAAACTCTCATTTGTTGCTGGTGGGAATGCCAAAATAGTTCAGACATTTTGGAAGACAATTTGGCAGTTTCTTATAAAACTACCCTTAACCATACAATCCAGTAATCACCCTCCTTGGTATTTAATCAAATGAATTGAAAATTTATGTCCACATAAAAACTTGCACACAGATGTTTATAGTAGCTTTATTCATAACTGCCAAAACTTGGAAGTCACCAAGATGTGCTTCAGTAGGTCAGTGAGTAAGTAAACTGGTATATCCAGACAATGGAATATTATTCAGCACTAAAAAGAAATGAGCTATCAAGCCATGATAAGACATGGAGGAAAGTTAAATGTATATTATTAAGTGAAATAAGCCAATCTGAAAAGGCTACGTACTGTATGATTCTAACTATATGACATTTTGGAAAAGGCAAAACTATGGAGACAGTGAAAAGACTAGTGGATGTCAGGGGTTGGGGGAGGGACTGATGAATAGGACATAGGGGATTTTTAGGGCAGTAAAACTACTCTGTATGATACTACAATGATAGATACATGTCATAACACATTTGTCAAAACCCATATAATGTACACCAAGAGTGAATCCTAATGTAAACTATGGGTTCTGGGTAATAATGATGTGTCAACGTAGGTTCATCAGTTGTAACAAATGTGCCACTCTGGTGCTGGATACTGATAGTGGGGAGGTTGTACATGTGTGGGGACAGGTATATGGGAACTCTGTACTCTCTTCTCAATTTTGCAGTGAATCTAAAACTGCTCTAAAAAACAGTTTATTAATTAAAAGAAAAAAACAATAAACTAGGAAGGTTCCATTTCCAGAATGGCTAAGTAAATGCCTACTGAATTGACCTTACTGTAGTTATAATCTAATTACATATAGTAAACATTTAATATTGAACTGAACTGTATGGAATAAATCAACAGGCCCCATATTATTCAACATATTCCAGACTTTAAAGTGAAAATAAAGAGTCTTAGAATACCCTGTGGACCCAAATATCAGGATGTATAAGATTTTAGAATTAATCTGATATGAAGTTTGATCTGTATGGAACAATTAACGCTGCCTTTCTCAACATCTGGTTAAGTATAGAGTCTACAGCCATGAATTGGGCTTTTAAATCAATTCTTCCTCCCTGTATCTGAGGACTGCCTAGATTTTCTGCATTAATTTAAGGAGAGATGATGATGATGATAGCTAACATTTATGGAGTACTAAGCATGTTATACGTATTAACACAAGGCTAGAGTCCACAGACCCAGGCAGGCTGAAAAAGCCAGAAGATGTTCTCAATCAAAGCCCCTTGAGTACGGAAGCTTTAGTCCTAAACTCTGTCAGGAATCTAAATAGCATCTCAGAGAGAAGAGATCTCAGAGAACTTTTTACAAAGTTCATGACTAGAATTCACTATCTGAGCTAATACCTAACCCAGTCAATTCTGAGGGAAAGTAGCTAAGTACAACGAGAGCTTTGCTTTAAAAGCCAAGGGCAGCAATGGCTTCCTATGGGTCCAAGCCTGCTCTATTTCCATTATCTCCAGGTCTGGAACTTCCACTGTAAACAGAACAGCAGTGAACAGTGTTGCAGAGCAACAACTCCTTCAACAAAGCTGAGTTCCCTGGTCTGGCTCCCCTGGGATTTAAGAATACACGTCTAGACCAAAATACATGACTAACCCAAATGAGGTCTTCTGCCTCATAATTTTTATATATTCCTTAGTCAGAGGCAAGTAAATCAGTCCTTACACTGCCTGGAAGAGCTCATAATTCAGATGGAGCAAAGTCTGAATGCATGAGATCACTGGTTTCACATATTGGAATTGAAGCAAATGTCAACATGAAACCAACAGTCCTCTCACTTTTGCTGACGCCTGTTATAACAGAGGGAAAGTTGTTAGGAGTCCCATAAGGCAGAAAACCGTCTCTGTGAGCCCTAATTCTTGGGCATGATAGGACAAAATGTTAATGGAGCCCTCATCACATGGCCCCAGATGACTGGAGCCATAATATACTCTCAACACACCAGAACAGAGGCGGTAGACCCAGGATATGTACAAGACCAAAAGGACAGTTGACAGGTCAAGGCAAGAAATAACTAAGAGTCAAAAACAGACTGAACACATTCTCCCACGGAAAGCATGCCCATGAGCTCTGTATGCTTCAGTCAGCCATGTGAAGTGACAACGTAGTATGCTGAACCTCACAGTGAGAAGTAGGAAAGAAATTGGGCATCTGTGACCACTCTTTTATTCCACCTTTCTTAATCTTCAAGCACTCACCTGTGTGGCCATGGAGTGGTGAGTGTGGCCGTGGTAGTGTAGGTGATGTGCTAGAGGTCACAATCAAACTCTTGCGGTTACTTGTCCGACAACTGCAATGAAAACATAAATGTCAGTTATAACAGGATTGCATCATGGGCCCAGAGAACTTGAATGGCTATCAAGGAAAAAGAGTGATATCATTCCATGAGCTGAGCAGTATAATACTTTAAACTGAACTGGCTCAGCAATTACTGCTTGCACAGTGAGATTTCATAATTCACTGTGTTCCATCTTGGAATAACTTTTGTCACTGTCTTGACTTTTATCTTGTATTGCCACTGCACTTTTCCAAAGTGTAAGTTCCTAAGCAAATACCCAAGGAGCTCCTTAAACGTAACAACCGTGTTTTAAATGATATCTAATGAAGAATGACCACTGCAAATTTGATTCAGAAAACAAAAAACATGAGCCATAAATATTCTCATATCTCATAAAAATTAATGTTCTTGCCATAAAAATGAAACTATTAACTTAATCTATAAAACTTATCTTTTAAAAACTGCTTAATCAATGGATTAAGTAATATTCTCATTTCACTATAAACTTCAGAACAGGCTTGTGTTCCTTCTACAAAGTTGGCTTTCCTTTACATGTTAATGGCTGAGGCTTTTTCTTGAGGCTGGAGAAAGCCAAATCATGATGAAAGGCCATTTCATGCTGTACCTGCTATTGAAAAGTGTGCATAAATTTATCTGAAAGTCAGCCCATCTTTCTTTTTTAAGAATATTTATTTATTTGGCTGCATCAGGTCTTAGTTGCAGCATGCGGGATCTAGTTCCCTGACCACGGATTGAACCTGGGCCCCCTGAATTGGGAGTGCATTCTTAGCCACTGGACCAACAGGGAAGTCCCCAGCCCATCTTTTAAAGGCATTAAAGAAGCCTGTCATTTATATTCATCCAAACAAATGTTTACTGAACACCTACTATGCACCAAGCACCGTTCTAGGTGCTAGGGAAGTAGTAGGGAACAAGAGGAATTATCTGTGCTCAAACTGGAGTGAAAAGTGCTATGAAGAAAGAGAGAGAGAATGTTCAAGAAATAGCAAAGAAGTCAAGTAGGTGGCAGGAAGGGAGAATGACAGGAAAAGAAGTAGGTTATAGAAACTATGGGTATAGGCCACAGTCAGACTCTGTAGGGCTGGTAGACTACTGCAAAGAACCACTGGGAATGTGATAAGGAACCACTGGAAGGACTGCGATCAATCTCAAGAGATTATGATTAGAAATGATAAGCAACTTTCCCTAAGATACCATGAGGACTAATCATGTCTCACACCCCCTCCTTACCCCCATTACCATCAAATGCCCAAGACTTCCATCTCTAATTTGACAGTCTCTACTCCTCGATCTTTAAAAAAAGCTTACCCTCTGCCTCCCTGAGCTCAGTCTGTCATCAGCAAACTCTATATCCTTAACTTCTTTTCTCAACATTCAGTTTAAATTCTAGCTGTAACTGAAACTTTGCTATCCCCCAGGACACCACAGTCCTGGTGAAATCCCAATCCTTTTTTTTTTTTTTTTTTCTTTGCGGTACGCAGGCCTCTCACTGTTGTGGCTTCTCCCGCTGCTGAGCAAAGGCTCCGGACACGCAGGCCCAGCAGCCACGGCCCACGGGCCCAGCTACTCCGCGGCTTGTGGGATCCTCCCGGACCAGGGCACGAACCCGTGTCCCCTGCATCGGCAGGAGGACTCTCAACCACTGTGTCACCAGGGAAGCCCCCCCAATCCTTTTAAAGGCAACTTTCCATCTATTTTGCAACTGTACTCGGGCAGCTAAAGGTGAATGAAGAAAAATCCAAAATCATGCTGGCTGGTGTTTATGTTTATGATGATAAATATCAAGTGGGTCCATACTACATCTACCTAGGCAATGTGCTCTCTCTCCAAGACAACTAATTCAGAAATTCTCCCCAAAACTCTAGCAGCACTCCTTCCCCAAATCTTACCCTCATCTGCTGACTTTGCTTTTTATTCAACTAGGGGTAAAAACAATCAACACAAAAAGAAGTACTACATATTTCTGCTACAAAAATCCATTAGCCTGGGACTTCCCTGGTGGCGCAATGGTTAAGAATCTGCCTGCCAGCGCAGGGGACACAGGTTTGATTCCTGGCCCAAGAACATCCCACATGCCGTGGAGCAACTAAGCCGGTGCGTTACAACTACTGAGCCTGTGCTCTAGAGCCCACAAGCCACAACTACTGAAGTTCGCGCGCCTAGAGCCCGTGCTCCACAACAAGAGAAGCCACTGCAATGAGAAGCCCGCACACTGCAATGAAGAGTAGCCCCCGCTCGCCTCAACTAGAGAAAGCCTGTGCACAGCAAAGACCCAACACAGCCAAAAAATATAAAAGTAGCTATTAAAAATCTATTATCCTAAATCTGTGTCCATATACTGTACTTTCCCATCTGTAACAGCAGAAGGAAAGACCATGATCCTATCAAAGTCAACTCCCCCAACTCCCCATTCAAGAAGTCTGTACCTGCACTGTCCTCCTTCTATGCCATGAATTTCTACTTCCTACTGGATCACTCTCATCATCATAAAAATATGCTGTCATTTCCCATATCTCAAGAAAATAAGAAAAAAACTTTCACAGACCTCTCCCAACTTGCCTGTTTCTTTGCTCCCCTGTTTGGGAAAAATCCCATGCAGGGATTCTGTATTTGTCATCTTCATACCCTCATTTCCTATTCTCTCTTTAACCCACTCTAGACTATACAATCATCCTCATCTTTCTTGCCTGTTACCAAGGTCACCACTGACAACAGGCAATTCTCAGTCCTTGTCTTATGTAACCTCTCAACATCATTCGACAGTTATAACTCCCGCTTCTAAAAATCAAATTGGGATATAATTTATATTCGATTATTCAATTAAGTGTTCTGTTCAATGAACCTTGAACAACTGTATACATTCATATAACACATCCAAAACAAAAGTCAGAATAATTCTATTACCCCAGAAAGTCCCCATGTGCCCCTTCCGGTCAATCCCCCAACTACTTTCTTCTATCACCATAAATAAATTTTGTTTTGCTGGATTTCCTATAAGTAGAATTATACACTATGTATTTTTTTGTGTGTTTGACTGCTTTTGTTCAACCTAACATCTGTGTAACTTTTCTTGAGATACTTCTTTATTTAGCTTCTAGGACATGAGGCTTTCCTGGTCTTCCTCCTAGCTCACTAGCGGCTCACTTTTCATTCCCCTTTGCTAGTTCCTTCTCTTCCTGACCTCTAAACCATTTAGTACTCTGGGGCTCAAATGTGGAATATCTTTTCTTCTTTCCCTGCACTCACTCCCTAAATGATTTTTTCCTGTATTATAACTTTAAATCTATGATGTTGATGATACCCAGCTTTTTAGTTAGCACTTGCTAACTCTGTGCTCTTACCTCTGAGTGTGAGACTCATATCCAAATACCTACTTGACATCTTTAACTGGATGTCTAAAAGGCATCTCAAATTTAACAACAGAGTTAGTGAATTTCCCTCTAAAACCTGCTGACTCCTCCCTATCTATTTCATTACATGGCACCACCATTCATCCAGATGCTCAGGCAAGTCCTCCAGGCAGAAGGAACATGATACTAGATGGAAATCTGGATCCACATAAAGAAAAGCACCAAAAATGGTAAATGTGTGGGTAAATATAAATCACTTGTTTTTATTTTTAAAATCTCTTCTTGGGACTTCCCTGGCGGTCCAGTGGTTAAGACTCTGCGCTTCCACTGCAAGGGGCACGGGTTCAATTCCTGGTCAGGAAACTAAGATCCTGCAAGTTGCGAGGTGCAGCCAAAAAAAAAAATCTCTTCTTGAATTTTAAAGGAAATATAATAATTTACTGTGGGGTTTACAACGTATGTAGATATAAAATGTAGGTCAGCCACGGCAGCAAGGCTGGAAGGGAAGAATGGACGTATACTATTGTGAGGCTCTTACATTAAGTATGAAGCGGTATAATACGACTTGAAGATAAACTAAAAGTTAAAATTTTATATTATAAACACTAATGCAACTACTACAAAAGAAAAACAAACAAAAAAAGGGGAAAAAATGGTCTCATAAAAAATACTCAGTCTAAAAGAAGGCAGAAAAAGAAGTAAGAACAAGTACAGTTGGCCGACACAGAAAACAGATAGCAAGAGAACAGATTTTAACCCAATTACACTAATAATCACATAAAATGTAAATGTTCTAAATACATATTTAATTAAGACAAAGACAACTATATGCTGTTTATTACTTGTGACAGCCAAAAAACTAGAAATCACCTCAAATGTCTACTAATAGATGAAGGATAAACAAATCACAATATATCCATACAATGGACTACTACTCATCAATAAAAAGGAATGAACTGTTGATTCACACAATAAATGAATCTCAAAATAATTATGCTAAAACCAAGAAGCTAGACATAAAAGAGTAGATACTGAACAATTCCATTTATATAAATTCAAGAAAACACTAACTAATCTAGAGTGATAGACAAAAGATTAGTGGTTCCTGACCACAGGGGAGGTATTATAACAAGGCATAAGGAAATTTGGGAGAGCTGTAGATATGTTTATTGTCTTGACTGTACTAATGGTTTCAGAGGTGCATACATGTGTCAAGACCCATCAAATTGTACATTTTAAACATGTACAGTCTATTATATTTCAATCATACTTCAATAAAGCTATAAAATTTTTTCAATATAAATAATATCAAAGTCACTCTTACGCTTAAAATTCTCCCTGTCTCACTGAGAGTAAAAGTCAATGTTCTTACAATGGCCAACAAGC
>NW_006776468.1:1209286-1248722 GCF_000442215.2 Lipotes vexillifer | reverse complement strand
TGGATCTCCATTCCCTCTTCCCCTCCTACTCACTCTACTCCAGTCACATGGGCCTCTGCACTGTTCTTAGAATATGCCAAGCGTGCCACTGCCTCAGGGCCTTTACAAAGGAAGCTTCCTTTGCCTGTTCCCTCATGGCTTGCTCCCTCACCTCTTTCAGGTCTTTGCTCAAGTGCAATCTCCTGAATGGATTTTCCTTTGACCATTCTACTTTAAATGGCAACACCCACCCTCTCAAACACTCTTTTCCTCCTTTCCTGATATATTTTCCTCAATAGCACTTACTGCTATCTAACATACTATGGATTTTGCATTCACTCTGTTTGTTGTCTCTCCTCCCATTAGAATCTTAAGCTCTATGAGATCAGGGACTTGCACAATCTTTGCTTACTGCTGTATTTCTCAGTGCCTAGAATTCAGCCTGGCACATGGCAGACTCAATCAATATTTGTTAAATGGATGAATGGATGAGTATAATTTGTTACAAGAATTATAATAAAAGAGGATACTTGCACACGTGGCACCTGTAAGGTATATCAAACCACTATGTCTAAACTCCTTTTGTATAAAAACTAAGATTTCTTAAAACTGCAGGACAGGACTTCCCTGGTGGTGCAGTGGTTAAGAATCCACCTACCAGTGCAGGGGACACGGGTTCGAGCCCTGGTCCGGGAAGATCCCACGTGTCACTGAGCAACTAAGCCCGTGTGCCACAACTACTGAGCCTGTGCTCTAGAGCCCGCAAGCCACAACTACTGAGCCCGCAGGCCACAACTACTGAAGCCCTCACGCCTAGAGCCCATGCTCCACAACAAGAGAAGCCACCGCGATGAGAAGCCCATGCACCGCAACCAAGAGTAGCCCCCACTCACCGCAACTAGAGAAAGCCCGCGTGCAGCAATGAAGACCCAAGGCAGCCAAAAATAAATTAATTTTTTTAAAAAAGAAAACAGAAAGATCAATAGTCTGTAATAACCTATATGGGAAAAGAATCTGAAAAAGAATGGATACATGTATATGTATAACTGAATCACTGTGCTTAAAAAAAAAAACTGCAGGGACAGATAATTGATTCTAATTTCATTTGTCATGATCTTATTAAAATTTAAATACAAAACAGTAAAGATCATATTTCCAGGCCACATGCCTTTGTATGAAGGTACATATAATCTCACTTGGCAAATCTGCAACAGCTGCCAGGGGAAAAAAGGTCAGATACCCTGGTACAGATGCCACAACTCAGCTGAGATCCAAGACAAGGAACTGCCTAATTTTTCCGTTTCAACAAGCACTGGCCATTGCCCCCAGGATCCTAGAAGATAAAGGGCAGGTCTTCATTTTTTCATTTCAGAAGATTAAAGTACCAGATGTTTACAGTGTCAGCCACACTCAATCTCAGCTGATGGAAGCTCCCGGAGCTGATGTTCTGCTAACCACTGCAAGGACTGGGTTAAACTAGACTGCTGCTCACCACCATGCCAGTCACTTGGTCACTCAGAGCAAGGCCTGGCATTTCATCTTCGTACTTGCTTTACCATGGTCACCCCTCCATGGGTAGTGGGAGCAAGGACTAAAGCACCTGTGCAATCTCTGTGAAACTGTTATATTGTGGCCATATTTGAAGAGTTACCAGCCTTCAAAAATCCCTTCCCCCAGCAACTAGCAGGTACTCAAATTTGAGCCCCTGCAGGAGCTGCCGTAAATTTATTTAGGAAGTCTGTTTCCCAGTCTGAAGGAATATAGAATACGGGGTAGGATGCATGGTTGCAGACCCCTCAGGGTCTCTAATCTCCAATCTGTCAATTCCAGAAGTCCAGCTGCTCCTAAGAATCCAAGCACTGGGTAATGAATTGACTTGCACTTGGCTATTCCTTTCAGAATTCAGAATGAGGAAAAGACCACTTTTGTTTCATTAAGTGTGATCAATACAATAGACAAGAATTTGGGTCCATATTAAGGTCAAGCACTTCCAGGTGTTATTTCAGAATAACAACCAGGATGATGTCCCTGTAAAGACTGAGATGCTAGAGTGGGAGAAAATGCATGTTCTCTGCTTGGAGATAAATCCATTATTTGTCTTTTGCCTGGGTTATTTCAACAGCTTCCTAACTAGTCTCTCTGGTTTACTCCTGTCTCCTATTGCCAGTCTGTTCTCAACACAAGTAGCCACAGTGATCCTTTTAAGGCATAAATCAGATGATTTTACTCATTTGCCCAAAACCTTGCAAAGGCTGCTAATTTCACACAGAAACACCAAGCTACTTGGACCACTGCACTAACTGTTCCCTCCACTTGGAATGCCCTTCCCCACCTATACAATGGAAAATATCCCATACCTCCTTCGGTGTCACCTTCCTTATTTCTCTATGTAACACCGTGACCTGCCCCTGAGAATCCCCCTTACTCAGCTCTCTTTGGATTAATGAAGTATTTTTTAACTTCTACTCCATTGGTTTGGAAATTATATACTGTTGTGGTTTTTTTTTTTAACATAGTTATTGTTATTAAGCTTTTAATAGGCATTCTTGTCTTAACAAGAGCCTAAGTCTTAGGTCTAAGGTTAGCTAGCCTCTCAACCCTCACTTCTAAACAAAATTAGATCTTGGGACTTATTTAGTGGCTCAGTGGTCAAGAATCTGCATGCCAATACAGGGGACATAGGTTCAATCCTTGGTCCGGGAAGATCCCACATGCTGCGGAGCAACTAAGCCCGTGCACCACAACTACTGAGCCTTCGCTCTAGAGCCTGTGTGCCACAACTACTGAGCCTGCGTGCTACAACTACTGAAGCCCATGAGCCTAGAGCCTGTGCTCTGCAACAAGAGAAGCCACTGAAATAAGAAGCCAGTGCACCGCAAGGAAGAGTAGTCCCCGCTCACCGCAACTAGAGAAAGCCTGCGCACAGCAACAAAGATCCAACGCAGCCAAAAATAAATAAATAAATAAAATAAATTAAAAAAAAATTAGATCTTAACTCCAATTCTCCCCACTCCTTCCAACTTACATATAATTTGGTCCAGTGGTTCAGGTCTATCTTGCTTTTATAATGCCAAATTAGTAATTCTTATTGTTTCATACAATAATTGCTTGCTTTGATTTACTCATACTTTCCAATTTCTTTGCTCAGCATTCCCTCTTGGATCTCACAACTTTTGTCTTTCTTTCTTCTTTTCTAAGTGATTATTTCACTGAGAATCTGATATTGATAAACCTTCTCAGTTTCACAGTTTGTCTGAAAATGGCTTTATTTTTCTCAGTGACTTCCAACGATAATTACACAGGTATGGAATTCTACAACCTCTTGTTGGGAGTAACTTTTTTCTCAATATCTTAAAGATATTATTCCATTGTCTTATGGCTCCTGTTATTGCTATTGAGAAGCTTGCTCTTAGGATTGTTGTTCTTTTGTAGTTAATTTTTCTTTTCTCTCTCGCTGCTTTGTTTTTTGGATTTTTTTTTTTTTTTTTTTTTGCGGTATGTGGGCCTCTCACTGTTGTGACCTCTCCCACTGTGGATCACAGGCTCCGGACGCGCAGGCTCAGCGGCCATGGCTCACGGGCCCAGCCACTCGGCGGCATGTGCGATCTTCCCGAACCGGGGCACGAACCTGTGTCCCCTGCATCGGCAGGCGGACGCTCAACCACTGCGCCACCAGGGAAGCCCTGCTTTGTTTTTGTTTTTTTTTTTGCGGTACGCAGGCCTCTCACTGTTGTGGCCTCTCCCACTGCTGAGCACAGGCTCCGAACGCGCAGGCTCAGTGGCCATGGCTCACGGGCCCAGCCGCTCCGCGGCATGTGGGATCTTCCCGGACCGGGGCACGAACCCGTGTCCCCTGCATCGGCAGGCGGACTCGCAACCACTGCACCACAAGGGAAGCCCCCTGCTTTGTTTTTTTAAACCATAATTTTTTAGATATATTCACATACCATAGAATTCAACCTTTTAAAGTGCATAATTTAGTGGTTTTTAGTACACTCACAAGGCTGTGCAACCGCCACTGCTAATTCCAGAACATTTTCATTATCCCCCAAAGAACCCCTGTACCCATAAAGCAGTCACTCTCCATCCCCATCTTTGCTACCCGCTTTCCCAGGCAACCACCAAAGTACTTTCTGTCTCTACGGATTCCACCTATTCTGGATATTTCAAATAAATGGAATCATATATCTTGTGGCCTTGAGTCAGGCTTCTTTCGCTTAGCATGTTTTCAAGATTCATCCACGCTGAAGTATTTGTCAGTATTTCGTTTCTTTTTATGGCTGAATAATATTCTATTGTGTGAAGAATATACAAGATTTATTCATCCATTCATAAACTGATGGACAATTTGGGTTGTTTCTGCTCTTTAGATATTTTAAATGATGTTGCTATGAGTATTTGTGTATTTGTGTGTACACTATGTTTTCAATTTTCTTAGGTAAACTTCCTTGCTCAACTCATTCATTAGAGCTCTTTTAGCTTTTGTGGATTCTTGAGGGTTCTCTAGTTCCTTTGAAGACCTCTGTTTTTTGGTTCTGAAATTTTACTGCAATGTACCTAGATGGACATTTATTTTTACCTATTGTGCTCCATGATGTTATTTTGGTTTCTAATCAATTCTGGAAGGTCTCAATCATTATTTCTATGAATACTGCCTTTCCCCCATTTCTCTATACTCTGTTGGACCTTATTATTGTATCCTCCATATTTCTTAGCTCTCATTCATATTTTACATCCTTCCATCTCTGTGCTGCACTTTAGATAAAATTTTACTAGCTTTGTCCACAGCTCTACTATATAACCTGACTACTGAGTTTTCAAATTCAATGTTACAATGTATTTAATTCCTTGAATTCTAATTGTCATTTTTTTCAAAATATGCCTAATCTTTTAAAATTAAATGTCTTTTGTTCTCGCATTTTTGTCTCCATTTATATTTTTATTCACTTTACATATACTTATTTTACAGTTTTCATTCATAATGCTACTTTCTAAAGTTCTTAGGGGTTTAATCTTACTGTTTCTTTTTTCTTCTGATTTTCACATGTGGTGGACTGCTTCCTTGTATGGTCTATGGTTTTGTACTGTAAATTCACCTTTATTTAGTGTGGCTTTATGGGAATCTTGCGCTACCTGATTTGAAGATATGTCTTTAAAAATTTTTTTGAATTTGTTTCTGACAGATTTGTCAGAGTTATTTACAGCCCAGAATCAGCTCTTAAGACCATACATATGGTATAAACTCCAGGCCTCAAATTCAGTTGAATAAAGGTCTATAGTTTAAAATTCTCAAGGAGACTTTTTTAATTTCTTATTAAGAGCCTACTTAAAACCTAGATGAGATTAAAGAACTTTCTTTCATCTCTCCATGACAGTGGGCAAACTGTTTTCCTAGTGCATTCCTACACTGAGGGTAAAGTCCTTTGAGTGTCCTAATTATATGTGGGGTCTCAATTCTACCCTAACTTAAGGTCTCCCTACCCTAAACAAGCCCAAGGCCTCATCCTTTTTCCCCTAACGGATATCAAGACTAATACAATATACCTCCTCCATGGCCCTCTTTCTTGGAAGTTCCAACACTGATTCCCACTGTTGAGGCATTGTTTTCTCTCTAAAATTTAGGTCACTTGGGATTTTCCTCACATTCTACAGAATTTAGCTATGCATTTAAAACAATAATTATAATAGCTAGCATTTATTAAGTGCTAACTGGGCACTGTTTAAAGCACTGCATGTAGTATCTCACACCCTATGAAGTAGGTACTACTACAATCCACTTGATACAGACAAGGAACCTGAAACACAGAGAGGCTAAGTAGCTTGCCCTAGGTCACAATAACGCACCAATAATTTTTGAAAGCCTAATGTAACTTATTTTCTCTTTGCCCTAGGACTTTCTTAATGTGGGTCTCCATCCTAAAGATGATTGATTCAGAAGGCACATATCCAGAAAAACAAGGGCATTTTGCACAATTTGACTAACTTCAGGGGAGAGAAAATGGATGGACAGAAAGGTTATTAAGAACTACCCTAGGCGGGCATCTAATGTACAGCATGGTGGCTATGATTGGCAATACTGTATCATATACTTGAAAGCTGCTGCGAGAGTAGAGCTTTAATTTTCTCACCATAATAACAACAACAAAATGATAATTATGTGAGGTGAAGGATGTGTTAACTAACCATATTGTGGTAAACATTTCACAATATATATGTGTATCAAATCATCACATTGTACAGCTTAAACTTACACAATATTAAATGTCAATTATACCTCAATGAAGCTGGGAAAAAAGGAAGAAAAAAAACAAAACTACCTTAGGGATTGGAACAGAACTTTGACAGCACCACAAATACTGGAGAGGAGACCAGCTATGGCAGAGACTCAGCAAAGACTATGCTCTCACCAAATTCTTTAGTCATGACCATCTTGGCTACTATTGTCAACATCAACAAGGTACAGCAAAGAACTCTCTTGATCCAGACAAAATACAAAGAGGTACAGATTATCTCTACACTGGCCAATCCTGAATCCTTTCACTGTGCTGTAGAAGAAAAGACCAGCAACAATGCAAAGGAAGCATGATTCAGCTCCTGGCAGAATATAAGAGCCAGACCTAAAAGTCTCAGCTACATGGTTCTGCAACAATACTAACTTACAGTGAAAAGAAATAAATTTACCTCTAAAGCTCAAATGCCAATGTTCAAGGTACCACGATGGATTAAACAGACCCATAATGCTTGGAATGAATCAAGTTTTAAAGTAAAAAACATGAGGAAAGAGGGTAACTGGCTAAACGTAAGCCAGTGCAATCTCCTTCCCTGGAATCATGTGACATAGTGGGAAGTTTCCCTAACAGGGCGGCAGCAACATGTCCCCAACCCAAGTCTCAAGATGAAAAAAGAGTTGTGCTCACCACCTAGAAAACTAGATAGTTCTGTCATTGCTGACTGTAGCTGATGTTCACATTCCCAGAGTTCTAACTGAATAAACCTGACAGAGAAATGTAAAAGCCCTAGAGTGGGCAATACTTCAGAATTTGTGTATTCTAAGCGTGTCTATATTTCCAGTGCCCAGGACAGTGGCTGATACACAGTTATTATTGTTTGGATAACTAATGAATGGGAGAGAATGGTCCTGTAATGCATTCTTAAAGCAGTGCATTTCTTGGTGATAAAAGGAAAGTGGCCAATGAGACTAGAGATTTTTTCTTCGAATGGAGTACACTTCCACTACAAATATGGGCCTTGGTAAAATGTAGTCTAAGGCTATCCCTAATTACACAGTGTCTGGGAAGTTGTGGTATATTTGGTTTGTCTTTACTAAGTTCCCATGGCTTCCAGATTTCTTTGGAAGTTCCAATTTATAAGCCCACTCCCAGGTTACATTTACAGACCAGTTTCTCTGAGAGACAGTAGTTAAAGAGAAACACAAAATATCTTGTAAGCATTCCATATGTTTGTCCAATATCCAGGTTAAACCCTGAATTGGTAACAACCCTTCTTTTCTGCCTCCTTCCTCAATAAATAGCCCAGCTGTCTGGGCTGTGCCCAAGTTTCCATAATAGAGAAGATTAGAACACTTCTAATCTATACAGGATAGCCTCTGTACCCATGGCTGTTTTCTATGAGGCAGCTATGGATACAGAGGCTACTTTTAGAACTAAGCCCCCACTTTCAGTAGTCAAACACTATATCCCAGTCATTTTTAGTGATAGTTAATTTCAAGGCTCTAGGCCAGGCACTGGAAGGACTAAAATACATGAATGTAATCAATCCTTGGCCTTCAGAGGCCCACAGCTGAAGAAACTTAGATATGTGAGGGAAGAGAGCTCAGGCAATATATACTGAACATAGGTGCCTTTTAAGAATCTGGGTGTCGGGACTAGAGGGCAGACAGCAGAAGCAAGAAGAACTACAATCCTGCACACTGTGGAACGAAAACCACATTCACAGAAAGATAGACAAAATGAAAAGGCAGAGACCATGTACCAGATGAAGGAACAAGATAAAACCCCAGAAAAACAACTAAATGAAGTGGAGATAGGCAACCTTCAAGAAAAAGAATTCAGAATAATGATAGTGAAGATGATCCAGGACCTTGGAAAAAGAATGGAGGCAAAGATCGAGAAGATGCAAGAAATGTTTAACAAGGACCTAGAAGAATTAAAGAACAAACAGAGATGAACAATACAATAAATGAAATGAAAACTACACTAGAAGGAATCAATAGCAGAATAACTGAGGCAGAAGAACGGATTAGTGACCTGGAAGACAGAATGGTAGAATTCACTGCCATGGAACAGAATAAAGAAAAAAGAATGAAATGAAATGAAGACAGCCTAAGAGACCTCTGGGACAACATTAAATGCATGAACATTCACATTATAGGGGTCCCAGAAGGAGAAGAGAGAGAGAAAGACCTGAGAAAATATTTGAAGAGATTATAGTCGAATACTTCCCTAACATGGGAAAGGAAATAGCCATCCAAGTCCTGTAAGCACAGAGAGTCCCAGGCAGGATAAACCCAAGGAGAAACACGCCAAGACACACAGTAATCAAACTGACAAAAACTGAAGACAAAGAAAAATTATTAAAAGCAACAAGGGAAAAATGACAAATAACATACAAGGGAACTCCCACAAGGTTAACAGCTGATTTCTCAGCAGAAACTCTACAAGCCAGAAGGGAGTGGCACAATATATTTAAAGTGATGAAAGGGAAGAAACTACAACCAAGATTACTCTACCCGGTAAGGATCTCACTCAGATTCGATGGAGAAACCAAAAGCTTTACAGACAAGCAAAAGCTAACAGAATTCAGCACCACAAACCAGCTCTACAACAAATGCTAAATGAACTCCTCTAATTGGGAAACACAAGAGAAGAAAAGAAAATTGTAATAGGAACATACATATCGATAATTACCTTAAATGCGAATGGATTAAATGCTCCAACCAAAGACATGGGCTCGCTGAATGGATACAAAAACAAGACCCATACATATGCTGTCTACAAGAGATCCACTTCAGACCTAGGGACAAATACAGACTGAAAGTGAGGGGATGTTAAAAGATATTCCAGGCAAATGGAAATCAAAAGAAAGCTGGAGTAGCAATACTCATATCAGATAAAATAGACTTTAAAATAAAGAATGTTATAAGAGACAAGGAAGGACACTACATAATGATCAAGGGATCAATCCAAGAGGAAGATATAAAAATTATAAGTATATATGCACCCAACACAGGAGCACCTCAATACATAAGGCAAATGCTATCAGCTATAAAAGAGGAAATAAACAGTAACACAGTAATAGTGGGGGACTTTAACACCCCACCTACACGAATGGACAGATCATCCAGACAGAAAATTAATAAGGAAACACAAGCTTTAAATGACACAATAGACCAGATATATTTAATTGATATTTATAGGACACTCCATCCATAAACAGCAGATTACACTTTCTTCTCAAGTGCACATGGAACATTCTCCAGGACAGATGACATCTTGGGTCACAAATCAAGCCTCAGTAAATTTAAGAAAACTGAAATCATATATATTTTCTGACCACAACGCTATGAGATTAGAAATAAATTACAGGGGGAAAAAAATGTAAAAACCACAAACACATGGAGGCTAAACAATACGTTACTAAATAACCAAGAGATCACTGAAGAAATCAAAGAGGAAACCAAAAAACACCTAGAGACAAATGACAACGAAAACACGACGATCCAAAACCTATGGGATGCAGCAAAAGCAATTCGAAGGAGGAAGTTTATAGCAATACAATCCTACCTCAAGAAACAAGAAAAATCTCAGATAAACAATCTAACCTTATACCTAAAGGAACTAGAGGAAGAAGAACAAACAAAACCCAAAGTTAGTAGAAGGAAAGAAATCATAAAGATCAAAGCAGAAATAAATGAAATGGAAACAAAGAAAACAATAGTATAGATCAATAAAACTTAAAAAAAAAAAAAAGAATCTGGGTGTCGGGACTTCCCTGGCGGTCCAGTGGTTAAGTCTCTGAGCTTCCAATGCAGGGGGCGCAGGTTCCATCTCTGGTCAGGGAACTAAGATCCCACATGCTGTGCGGTGCAGCCAAAAAGTATTAAAAAAAAAAAAAAAAAGAATCTGCGTGTCTATGGCCCACCAAAATGAAGGACTTGACGAAGAGGAAGGCAGAAGATCTAGGGAACTTACTAAAACCCATAGTGGCAAGAGGTACTGGTAATACTATGATGGCAACTATGCAAGAAGACTAGAGAATAATCAAGATAGACTGGAGCAGAATAAGAGAGGGTTCTAGGAGTAATGATGGGGGTGACGGGGAGGATCATTAGATCATTTAATGTAACCTACTGCATTTTACACTTCTGATGGAAAATTTGGGGATGAACAAATGAATTCTACATAAAATATGAAGCAATGCAAAAGTGAGGTAATTATAACCCTCAAGAAAACAAAAAGTTGTAAAAGAAAACAAACATAATCACAGCATACAGTGATTGAACTAGGATAATAGTTATGAAGTCATAATTGACACTGATATAGACGAAATAATTTTTTTTGTTTGGTTTCTTCTTTTTTTGTTTTTAACATGAAATAATTTAAAGTGCTTACTTCTTTTTTTTTTTTTGCTGTACGCGGGCCTCTCACTGCTGTGGCCTCTCCCGTTGCGGAGCACAGGCCCCGGACACGCAGGCTCAGCAGCCATGGCTCATGGGCCCAGCAGCTTCACGGCACGTGGGACCTTCCCGGACCGGGGCACGAATCCGCGTCCCCTGCACCAGCAGGTGGACTCCCAACCACTGCACCACCAGGAAAGCCCATAAAGTGCTTACTTTTGAGAAGCAAAAATTAAAGATGGTAAGAGTGGGGTAAGAGAATATCTAGTTTTCTTTTACAAGCCTTAAAGAAGTCACTGACTTTTGAAATTATGTCCATATATTACTTTGACAAAATAAAAATTAAATTTAAAATGTGGGTGGCTTACACATATGTAAAGTGAACAGGATGGGGATGGCTGGAGTAGGAAAAGAAATTTGTAGCAATAAGTAATGTAATAGTAGTAATTATACTGCATGTTAATTGGTACAACCATGGTTCAATTCTAAGCTACAGTAGTTTAAAGAAAACTAGTAAAACTAGTAAAACTCACATGTCAAATAAATATCGAAATTAGTTATTAGCATGCTATTCAAGGCGCTTCATGATATGGCCAGCCCTTTGCCGATCTGCCCTGATCATCATCACCTCCTCACAAATCCACTCTTTATATGCTCTACACCCCAATTATGTCTCCCCTCCCTTGCACATGCTATTGCTTCTCCTTAAATATCCTTGCCTCAGATGACTACCTGACAAATTTATGTTAACTATTCTCTTCTCAACTCACAAACTTCCTTCTCTCTAAAGCCTTCATTGAGTTCTCCAGGGCAGAATTAAAGACTGGTTTCCATACACCAGCACTGAATTTTGTATAAACTTCCATCATAGAATTTATTGTGCATCTCCACACAACTCCTACCACAAGCCAAGTAGCTCTCTACAGGGGATAACTAACAAACTTTCAAGGAACAAGTAATCCTTGTCTTATTATAAAGTTGTGCTAGAAAACAGAATAAGTTGGAAAGCTGCCTAAGTTGTTTTATGGCATTAGTATAACTTTGATTCAAAACCGGATAATAACAGCCTAAGAAAATTATATGTCTATTTCCTTTATAAGCATGCATGTTTTAATTCTATACAATTTTAGCAAGTTTAATTTTTAAAAATATCATGATCAAGTTGGTCTGCAAACCCCTGAAGGATCCTGAGGCCCTTTCAGAAGGACGGCAATGTCAAATCTATTTTCATAAGAATACTGAGACATTATTTACTTTTTTCGCCGGGTGACCTTTGCAGTGATGTTACAGCAGCAATAGTGGGTAAAACTTCTGGCACCTCAGCACAAATGGAACCAAAATAGTTCTAATAGTCAACTGTATTTTTTGCCACCACTCACTTGAAATTAAAAAAAAAAAAAAAATCTTAAAAAAAAAATCTATATTGGGCTTCCCTGGTGGCGCAGTGGCTGAGAGTCGGCCTGCCGATGCAGGGGACACGGGTTCGTGCCCCGGTCCGGAAGGATTCCACATGCCGCGGAGCGGCTGGGCCCGTGAGCCATGGCCGCTGAGCCTGCGCGTCCGGAGCCTGTGCTCCGCAACAGGAGAGGCCACAACAGTGAGAGGCCTGAGTACCGCAAAAAAAAAAAAAAAAGTCTACACAGAAAACAAATTACCAGTCACAATAATAACCAAAACACTTAAAAAAAATCTGATGGTAAGAAAGTCAGCCAATAAAATCAATAATGGGAAGATGAATTTCCATGGGATAGGAGTCAATTAATAGAAATCTGAAAAAGACTTGCAAATACAGAATGTTTTAGATCAGAAGTATAAATGAATAACATAAAAAATAAAAAAAATTGATGAATCAAAACTGGCAATAATGGAACAAGAATAGTTGAATATGGGAAAATTTAATTCAATGTTTTATAAATAAAAATTGTAAGATACTGAATTATAAGATACTGAATGGATGAATGGATAAAGACAAACACATACACACACAGGAATATTATTCAACCATGAAAAAGAATGAAGTCTAAAAACTATAATTCAAAAAGATATATACACCCCTATGTTCACAGCAGCACTATTCATAATAGCCAAAACATGGAAACAACCTAAATGTCCATCAACAGATTAATGGATAAAGAAGATGTGGTACATATATACAATGGAATACTACTCAGCCATAAAGAAGAACAAAATAATGCCATTTGCAGCAATGGTTGCAATTAGAGATTATCATACTAAGTGCAGTAAGTCAGAAAAAGGAAGACAAATACCATACAATATCACTTATATGTCGCACAAATGAACCTATCTATAGGACAGAAACAGACTCAAGACATAGTGAACAGACTTGTGGTTGCCAAGGGGGAGTGAGGGAGGGAGAGGGATGGACTGGGAGTTTGAGGTTGGTAGATGCAAACTATTACATTTAGAATGGATAAACAACAAGGTCCTAATGTATAGCACAGGGAACTATATTCAATATCCTGGGATAAACCATAATGGAAAAGAATATTTAAAAAAGCATGTCTCTATGTGTGTAACTGAGTCACTTTGCTGTACAGCAGAGATTGGCACAACATTGTAAATCAACTCTACTTCAATTTTTTGTAATTGAAAAAAATTTTTTTTTTTAAAAACAATGAACTCTTGCCATTTGTAAAAACATGGATGGACCTTGAGGGCATTAGGCTAAGTGAAACAGTCAGACAGAAAAAGATAAATAGCATACAATCTCACTTTTATGTGGAATATAAAGCAAAGAAACAAATATGTCTGAGCTTATGAATATAGAGAACACATCATCGGTGGTTGCCTGAGGCAGGGGGTGTGAAGGGCTGGGCAAAATGGGTTAAGGGGGTTGAAAGGTACAAATTTCCAGTTATAAAATGAGTAAGTCATGGGGATTTAATGGACAGCAATGATGACTATAGTTAACAATAACTACTACATATTAGAAAGTAGCTAGGAGAGGGAGTGGATCTTGAAAGTTCTCATCACAAGAAAAAAAATTACAACTGTGTATGGTGATGGATGTTAACTGGACTTACCAGGGTGATCATTTCGCAATACATACAAATATTGCATCATACACTGTACACCTGAAGCTAATATAATATTATGTCAATTACACCTCAACTAGATGAGGTAAACTCTAGCTTTAACACAATCAAAAAGACAGTACTAAGGAACCCACTCAAAGACACAGTGAATGGATGGCTGTGTGAGCTTATTTCCCGGACCCTATTTAGGACCATAGTGCAGTGGCCTAAAGACAGACTTACAGCTAGAGAGAAAAAAAAATGCAATATAATGAGCTTCACTGTAAACCACAGACACTACTTAACAGTCTAATCCACTGTTCTGGTCTTTCTTCTACACAAACTTCTTGTAAACATGTAGATTAGGAAGAACATACCTCTTTCAAAAATAATTAATAATTCAAAAGGAACTAGCACAAAATCTATACAAAGATACTATTAAAAATTAATATCCAGGATGTATAAGTAAGTCCTACAAAACAACAACAAAAACAATAAACAACACCAGATTTTAAAATGACACAAATAGGCATTTCTCCAAAGAAGATATATAAATGGCCAACAAGCACATGAAAACCTGCTCCATGTCACTAATCATTAAGGAAATGCGAATCAAAACCACAATAAGATACCACTTCATACTCATCAGGATGGCTATTATAAACAACAACTATAAAAACAGAAAATTACAAGTGCTGGCTAGCATGTGCAGAAATTGGAACACATGCATTGCTGGTGGGAATGCACTACGGTTGCAGCTGCTGTGGAAAATAGTAGGGTGGTTCCTCAAAAAATTAAATAAAAAATTACCGTATGATCTAGCATCTCCACTTCTGGGCACATGCCCAAAAGAACTGAAAGCAAGGACTCGAACAGATATCTGTACACCATGTTCAGAGTAGCATTATTCACAATAGTCAAAAGGTGGAAGCTATCCAAGTGTCCTCAACGGATGAATGGATAAAGAAAGTTGTGGTATATACACACAATGGAATATTTACTCAGCCTAAAAAAGGAAGGAAATTCTGACGCATGCTACAACAGCAATGACCTTAAAGACATTTTGCTAAGTGAAATAAGCCAGTCACAAAAGAACAAACGTTTTATGATTCCACTTATATGAGATGTCTAGAGTAGTCAAATTCATAAAGAAAGTTAAGTAGAATGGTGGTTACCAGGGGCTGGGAGAGGAAGGAATGGGGAATTAGCGTTTAATGGGTACAGCATTTCAGTTTGGAAAGATGAAAACATTCTGGAAATGGATGGGAGTGACACTGCACAATAATGTGAATGTACTTAATGCCACAGAACTATACACTTAAAAACAGTTAAAATGACAAATTTTATGCTCTTTATATTAAGTCACAGTTAAAAATGAAAATAAAATTTAAAAACCATTTTAAAAGAGAAGAAAAATAGAAGGGAAGGGAAAGAAAAAGCAAAAGGATTCTAAACTATGGGATCTATCCTTTGCAAAGTTGGTTTAAAATCAATTAATATATTATACCATATTAATAGAATAAAGGACAAAAACTATATGATCATCTCAATAGATGCAGAAAACACATTTTTTAACAAAGGTTCAACACACATTCACAATAAATGCTCTCAACAAACTCGGAAAAGTTAAGGGAACATCCTCAACCTGATAAAGGGCACCTATGAAAACATCACAACTAACATATTTAATGGTGAAAGACAAAATGCTTTCTTCCCTAAGAGAAGGAAAAAGGCAAGTATGTCTGCTTTTGCTTATTCTATTCAACAGTGTACTGAAGTTTCTCGCCAGTACAATAAGTAAAAAATAAAAAATAAAATATCCAGGATGGAAAAGAAGAAGTAAAACTGTTATTATTCACAGATAAAATGATCCTGTATGTGGAAAATCTCAAGGAATTAAAAAAAAAAAACTACTAAAACCAATAAACAAGTTTGGCAAGATCACAGGATACGTGAATACACAAAAGCTAACTGTATTTCTCTATATACTAGCAACCAACAACCTGAAAATGAAATTAAGAAACACTTCCACTCACAATAGCATTAGAAAGAATAAAATTCTTAGGAATAAATTTAACAAAAGAACTGTAAGACTTGTACACTGGAAACTACAACATATTGCCGAGAGAAATTTTTGCTATGATTAAGCAAAAAGAATATCTAGTGTTGGTGAAGATGTAAAAAAATGGTCCCTCAAACACTGCTGGTAGGAATATAAAAGGATACAACTTTCTAAAATGTTACGGTTTCCCTTGTGGCGCAGTGGTTAAGAATCCGCCTGCCAATGCAGGGGACATGGGTTCGAGCCCTGGTCCGGGAAGATCCCACATGCCGCAGGGCAACTAAGCCTCTGAGCCACAACTACTGAGCCTGCGCTCTAGAGCCCGCGAGCCACAACTACTGAGCCCATGCGCCACAGCTACTGAAGCCCGTATGCTTACAGCCCATGCTCCGCAACAAAAGAAGCCACCACGATGAGAAGCCCGCACACCGCAATGAAGAGAAGCCCCCGCTTGCTGCAACTAGAGAAAGCCCACGCACAGCAACAAAGACCCAACACAGCCAAAAATAATAAATAAATTTATATACATATATTAAAAAAACATTAGGCATAAACTAATCATACAACTCAATTCCATTCCTAGGACTACCCAAGAGAAATGAAAACGTATGTCCACACAATGACATGTACACACATGTTCACATCAACATTTCCTCATAGGGCTTCCCTGGTGGCGCAGTGGTTGAGAGTCCGCCTGCCGATGCAGGGGACACGGGTTCGTGCCCCAGTCCAGGAAGATCCCACATGCCGCGGAGCGGCTGGGCCCGTGAGCCATGGCCGCTGAACCTGCGCGTCCGGAGCCTGTGCTCCGCAACGGGAGAGGCCACAACAGTGAGAGGCCCGCGTATCGCAAAAAACACACACACACACACACAAAAAAACACAAAAAAACCATTTCCTCATAATAGTCCCAAACTGGAAACAATCCAGCTGTCCATCAACTGAAGAATGAACTAACAAGATGTGGTCTATCCATACAATGGAACATTATTAAGTAACAAAAGGAATGAACTACTGATGCATGCTTACAACATGGATAAAACTCAAAAACATTACACTAAACGTAAGAAGCCAGAAACAAGAAAACTACAAGGAGCATGATTCCATTTATATTAAATGTTCAGGAAGGGCAAATTTATGTAACCAAAATCAGATCAGTGGTTGCCTGAGGCTGGGAGAAAGAGTAGGATTAACTGCAAATGGGCACAAGGAAACATTTTGGAGTTTGGAAATGTTCAAAATTTAGATTCTGGTGATGGCTGCACAATTTTATAAATTTAGTAAAAACCACTGGATAACTTACAATTGGTGAATTTTACAGTATGTAAATTATATCTCAGTAAACATTTTTTTTTTAATTATGCAGGCTCCTGAGAGTGCATCTGATGTACTTAGTGAACCTAAGAATCCTCCTTCCTCCACTTCCTTCCTGAATAATTCAGTCTAGAAACCATTATATAATGATAATGGCTGAGTAGTTGGGGGTTGGGGGGACGGTGCCTGGCATGGGATGTCAGAGACTGACGAGGGTAAGGAGGTTGTCCGCTTGCAGAGAACAGTGGTTTCAGTTTGGCATAGGGCATTGGAGATCCAGCAAGCTGAGGAGGGCAGGAAGTCAGTGATTACAGGAAGTCAGTGATTACAAAGCCAGACTGCTTTCATATGGGAAGAAATTATCAAGTAAGTACATAGAGGGTAATGGGAGTCAGGTTTCTCACTATCAAAGAAAGGAGTTACAAATATGGAAATGGAAAAAACTAGAATGAACTAGAATTGGAAGTAAAGATGTCAATGTTGGCTTACAGTTCTCAATATATAGAGATCAAGAAATTTAAAAAGATATATACATGTTACATGTATACATTCTCTGGCAACAGTGAACCCGAATATCAGCAACCATGCCTACCACCCATATCTTGGCTTTCAAAAGGAACCATGCTCCTTGGAGAAATGACTAATTCAAGGGCTAGGGCAGAGAGGGCACAAAATAAGCCAGCCAGTATCATCTTGACAGGCCAGAAAGAGGAAGTTCCTAAATAATGATGGAGACATGTCAAAAAAGACAAAGAAGCCAGTATGAAGAGACTCCCCTTGACCAAATATGGTACAATTTGAGCATCAACATATATAATGACATTAATAGATTATAACCCATTAAATAAAATAAGAGCCCATTGAGTTCATGCTGATATAATAAAATAAGTGAAAAAATGAACAGGGAGAGGAGAAAACTTTTCTTTACAGTGCAATTTCAACTGATGAATGTAGAAAGGATGCTGGAATTAGAAAAATACTATTTGGCAACTAGCACAGTATAATAACTCAGCCAAGAAATATAAATGGATGCTAAAAACAGTGGGTCAAAATTTGGTGAGAAATGGGGTAGTCACGTAATTTCAAGAACCTTCCCACAAAAGTTATTTTATTTTATTTTTTTTTAATTTATTTATTTATTTATTTATTTTTAGCTGTGTTGGGTCTTTGTTTCTGTGTGAGGGCTTTCTCAAGTTGTGGCGAGCAGGGGCCACTCTTCTTTGCGGTGCGCGGGCCTCTCACTATTGCGGCCTCTCTTGTTGCAGAGCACAGGCTCCAGATGCGCAGGCTCAGTAGTTGTGGCTCACGGGCCCAGTCGCTCCGTGGCATGTGGGATCCTCCCAGACCAGGGCTCGAACTTGTGTCCCCTGCATTGGCAGGCAGATTTTCAACCGCTGCGCCACCAGGGAAGCCCCCCCACAAAATAGCTATTAATTACAAAGGGAAAATGAGTAACTTTACAGCAGAGAAACCTAGCAGACACACCTGAATCAGTGATCAAAGTTAACTTCACAGTACTGAGACAAAATGAAAGCCTGTATCACCTAACAGGACTGAAGGAGAAGAAAAAACACCGTCCTTTTTCAGGAATAGTAATGTTCCTGCCAAAGATGCTGAAGGGGATCAGAATATGCCTCCCCAAAATATGCTACTTTGGCAAAAGGATTACTTTAAGCTGAAGATAAGTGAAAATCAACAGATACAGGAAGAATTCTCTGCCCTCCCCTTATCTGCCTAAAATCCAACAAATTTTCCTTTGAGGAAGGTGTCCCTTGTACCAGGTAGAGAAGAGCTATGATGCATTTGCATAAACAGACCTTACCTTGCATTAGCTCCCCCATATATTTCCTAGTTACTTCCCCACGATTTATCATCCCTTGAAGCTCAAACCTTCTTTCCTTTGTTAGGAGTATATGAGCTTTGGAGTCTAACCACTTCTTTGAGTTTAATTTCTTTTCTGTGAAATCCCATGCACGTAAATATTAATAAAAATTGTATGCCTTTTCTCCTGTTGATCCGTCTTTTGTCACAGGCCCCCAGGCACCGAATTAAGAGGGTAGAGGAGGGCTTCCCTGGTGGCGCAGTGGTTGAGTGTCCGCCTGCCGACACAGGGGACACGGGTTCGTGCCCCAGTCCGGAAAGATCCCACATGCCGCGGAGCGGCTGGGCCCGTGAGCCATGGCCGCTGAGCCCGCACGTCCGGAGCCTATGCTCCACAACGGGAGAGGCCACAACAGTGAGAGGCCCGCGTACCACAAAAAAAGAGGGTAGAGGAAAAGTTTTTCCTCCCTAGCAACGCCCAAATTAAGGGACATTTTATCAAATAACTGGCCTGTAATTTTTTCAAAAGTGTCAAGGTCATAAAAGTTGAGAAAAGACCACAGAATTCTTCCAAATTGAAGGAGACAAAAAGAAATAATAAAATTATAACACATGACCCTGGAAAAAATATAGAAGACATTACTAGGACACTTGGTAAAACATGAATTATGTCTGTGAATTAGATGATGGTATTTATCAACGCTAATTTCCTGATTTTAATGGCTGTATTGTAATCATGAAAAAATCTCGGTGGTAAGCACACTCTGAAGTATTCTGGGGTGATGGGATAGCATGTCAGGAACTGACTGCCAAATGGGTTAAGGCAAGCGTTGGCAAACTCTTTCTGAAAAGGGCCAGATAATAAATATTTTAGGCTTTGAGGGCCATATGTGGTCTCTGTCACATAGTCCTTTAAAAAAACAAATCCCTTCAGTGGTAAAATCCATTCTCAGCTCATGCACGGGCTACACAAACACGGGTGGCAGAATGCATTTGGCCCATGGCGTTTGCTGACCACTGGTTTCGGGGCTGGAGGGTTCTTTGAACTATCCTTGCAATTTTGAAATTACTTTTTAAAAATATATCTGCTAAAGTCCAGAGCAATCGCCTGAAAAGTTCTGGGAATGGTTGTAATGGAGATGAATAAGGTCGAAAGCTTTCTGTATCAAAAGCATTCTCTCTTTCTCCACCACATGCTGGGAACTTTCTTACTGCCAACTTGGACCTATACTCCTGCTCAGAGGGACTAGTATACAGCTGAATGGAAAAATGGGTGCATCCACTTCAATTGACTAGAAAAGGAAAATTACTTCCCTCCACATAAGGTTGGGAAATAAATTATTCATCCTTAAGGAACATTTTAGCATGACTTTTTTTAGTTAGCTACTCTGAGAAACCATTTCTCACCCATCAGATTGGCAAAAATTCAAAAGCTTGATGACACATTCTGTTGACAAGGCACAGAGCAAATAGACATTCTCTTACACTGCTGATGGAAATACAAAATGATATAACCACTATGAAGTGAAACTGGTGAATATCTAATAAAACTACATATGCATTTATTCTTCGACTCAGCATCCCCAATTCTAGGAGTTTATCCTGAAGGTACACCATGAAAATTAACTCTTCTACGCCAAGGATCATTGAAAATTATTTGTGTCTCTCTTTCTCTAGTGTACTAGTTCCTCAACAGAAGGACTCTAAGCCCCAACCTATCCTATCCATCAAGACTGGGAAAGGGACTGACCCTAGTCCTTGAGGCAGTCAGGATAAGCAGTGGCCCCTCCTCCTGTAGCATCCAGAGGCATGAAAGAGAAGCTGCTACAAGTGGCCCACCTAAAGAAACTTAACAAATAACATTTATCTTCTGCAGCTGCCTGGCTCCTGGGTTCCTGCTACCTGGATCAGTTTTTACCTCTCAGAGCACCTAACAAGAGTCTGTATGACAAGGTGCCTGTCCCAGGATGACTACTAGGAGCCAAAAGAGGAAGCTGAGGTTTTGCTCAGCTGAGCATTCAGTCAGCAGCTACTAAAATGGCAAGCCCCAAGGGCCTTCACACAGACGAAAATCTCCAGTTGTACTTCTCTGGCTAAACAATCTTGACTACAAAGCAGCAGTTATAAAACCTACCTACCAAGAAACTGGTGACACTCAGGTGACAGGTTGAAGGCCCAGGAAAGAGTCTAATTAAGTTGACTCAAGAGTAAGGGTACCCAGGGACTGCCCTGGCAGTCCAGTGGTTAAGACTCTGCATTTCCACTGCAGGGGGCATGGGTTTGATCCCTGGTCAGGTAACAGATCCCGCATGCCACGCAGCAAGGTCAAAAAAAAAAAAAAGAGTAAGGGTACCTAATAGGATCACAGATGTAGAAAACAATCTTATAGTTACCGGGGGTAAAGAGAAGGGAGGGATAAATTGGGAGACTGGGATTGACATATACACACTGCTATATATAAAATAGATAATAAGGACTTACTGTATAGCACAGGGAACTCTACTCAGTGCTCTGTAATGACTTTTATAGGAAAAGAATCTAAAAAAGAGTGGATATATGTACATGTATAATCGATTCACTTTGCTGTAGAGCAGAAACTAACACAACATTGTAAATCAACTATACTCCAATAAAAATTAAAAAAAAAAAAGAGTAAGGGTACCTAACTGTACCCTAGGGTAACACATAACAAGGGGGAAATTCCTTTCGTGTAAGTATTGTAGCTAATAAATGGAAAAGGAATGGGACTATCACCTTTTTTGCAAACTCCTAATAAAATAAAGGATCTAAGTAATAATTATCAATGGCCACTACTATCAAAACAAGGGAGAAACCTGACATTACCTGCCTCCTAATAGCTGTATACTGCATCAACTACTGTATTAAGTATGCTTCCCCAGGCCCCCAAATCAAACCAGAATCAGATCAAACCCCCAGGTTTACAGGAAATATAGAGGTCATAAGAACATGTTAAATACCTTTCAGGGATGCAAGCAGCAAAATACAGAATGTGGGAAAGTATACAAGGAAAAACAACTCAGTTGCTTCAACAAATGAAACACAAGGAAGGAGAAAAAAAAAAAGAGAGAATGGGATACCTAGATTGAAAGAAACTTTTAAAAGTAGAATGACCAGGGACTTCCCTAGTGGCGCAGTAGTTGGGAGTCTGCCTGCCAATGCAGGGAACATGGGTTCGATGCCTGGTCTGGGAAGATCCCACATGCCGCGGAGCAACTGAGCCCATGCACCACAACTACTGAGCCTGCGCTCTAGAGCCCGCAAGCCACAACTACTAAGCCTGTGTGCCACAACTGTTGAAGCCCAGGCGCCTAGAGCCCGTGCTCCGCAACAAGAGAAGCCACCACAATGAGAAGTCTGTGCACCACAACAAAGAACAGTCCTCGCTCGCCCCAACTAGAGAAAGCCCACATGCAGCAACGAAGACCCAGTGCAGCCAAAAAAAAAAAAAAAAAAAAACTAGAGTGAACTTGGACTTCCCTGGTGGTGCAGTGGTTAAGAATCCACTTGCCAACGCAGGTGACATGGGTTCGAACCCAAAACAGACAAAAATAAAATAAATAAATTTATTAAAAAAAAAAAGGTAGGGCTTCCCTGGTGGCGCAGTGGTTGAGAGTCCGCCTGCCGATGCAGGGGACACGGGTTTGTGCCCCGGTCCAGGAAGATCCCACATGCCGCGGAGCGGCTGGGCCCGTGAGCCATGGCTTCTGAGCCTGCACGTCTGGAGCCTGTGCTCCGCAACGGGAGAGGCCACAACAGTGAGAGGCCTGCGTACCGCAAAAAAAAAAAAAAAAAAAAGTAGAGTGACCAGACATCCCAATTTGTCCATGACAACCCAGGTTTATGCCTCTTGTCCCAGTATAACTGTTAATAGAGTCCTCTTTCATTATTAAAAGTTTCCTAGTTTAGATAATAAATTATATGGTCACCCTACCTAAGAGATACAGTAATCAAATGAACTGTGTTGGCATATTTGGATATTGATTTTTAAAAAACCGTCATAAAACATTTGAACACTGGATATTTGATGATATTGATAAATTATTATTAATTGTCTTAGTTGTGATAATGGTAATATGCTTATGCTTTTACTGAAATATTTACAGATGTAATGACATGGGATTTGCTTTAAAATAATTGAGTGAGGGGGGAATAGGTGGGATGTAGATGAGATAATATTGACCATGGGTTGATAACATAGATACTGGAGATGTAGGACTACTCTCTCTACTTTGGAATATTATGGAGATTTTCCATAATACGTCTAAAAAAGAGAGTAAGTTTTCTAGAAAACAAAATTTTCCTACTTCCAGAAACAGATACCCTAGAAACCTTCAGCTTCCTGCTCTTAATCCAAGAACAAGCCTTTGACATCTTGCCCAATACAACTATATGTTTATTCATAGTAACTGAAGCCAGGATCTATGAATAATTCTCTCCCATATAAAGTTTCCTGAGGTTAAATCACAGCTAGTATTCTTCACTACTTTACCTTTCCATTAAAAAAAGAAAAAGTACTTTCCCTTCCCTAACAGGAGAATCACATCTGAATATACTCTCAAGCTGTTATTTCCCTTACATGGTGGAGGGGGGCTGTGGGGGGTGGGAAAGGGGTGGGAGGGGGGAAACACCTTGAAACCTGTTTTGAGGACTTTTCCCACTGCCAAAATATGGCCCAATAAAGAATGTAATTCAGTGTTTCTTGTTTTAGTCCATGTCCTGGTGTGCCCCAACAGGCCAGTTTTAGCTGCAATAATTAGTGAGCCTGCACAAGAGGGCAGGAGAGCACCCAGCTGCCACTGCCTTATCTTAGCCAATGACAAAGCTTCCATGGGCAGGACATAATGATAAGTGATACCTAGAGCTACTCAAGGGAAAATTAGAATATGAGAAAACTAGTGGAAGCCAAAGGAAAATTAATGGAAGCAACATGAAGTGTGAGGATCAGCAACATGTGAATTTTCTAACAAAAATAGCAAAATAACTGCTATACCAACTATAATTGTTATCCTGAACAATTTTACATGTGTTGACTCATCTAATCCTGACAGCAACACCTGACGTGCTATCACTATCCCCAGTTTAATAATGTAGAAAACTGAGAAAAAAAGAAGTGAAGTGCTTTGCCTACAACAGGGCCAGGATAAGAACAAGTTCTGGAGACGTTCCTCTTTTAGAGTTACTTTGAAAAGCAGTTTAAAAAAAGACTGATAAGACAAGCAGGTGTTGGTAAAATGAAAATAGTGCTTTCTCTTTGGTAGGAAACAATCTTGACACTACCAAAAAAGGGTTTCAAAGGCTGCCTAGTTTTGGAGGAGGCCCAAAGGAACACCTGTCCTTTGCCATAAAAGTCTACAGAAAGCTTCTCACACATGTGACACAGGAGACAGAGGGCTGAATTAGTCCCAGCTGCAAACTTCAGTAGTGAACTTCTTGTTGCTGAAGATATTCAACCAAAGAATAGCTTTTCCACTAGAGACTATATGAAAAGAATTCCTAGGCAGTAGGCAGCAGACTACAGCTAGAACCCTTCCAATACAAAGTTCACTCTAATGAGGATTTCTTGCTGCACTTTAGGGCCAACAAAGACGATGGCAATTTAAAACTGAACCAAAACCTAAGCCATTCTATGTTCCAGGAAGTTGCCAAGACCAAACTTCTATCCCCAGGAGGTCTACAGCTCCAATGAATGGCCAAAGACACAACTGCCTCCTCTCTCTAGGGGCATGAATTACACCAAGGACCATATCTAGTACTCCTTCAAATAGGGTTATATCAACAATGCAATACCCATGTCTCAGCACCAATCAGCAGGCTAGAATCATATTCTTAGAAGATGTACAAGTTGACTAAATGTTCAAGGTTAATTAATTCAACCCAAATCACAATCATATTTATTACGCCTCTTAAGGTTGATCATACCCACCCACGACACTTGAGAGCTAGCATCAAGGCCTGTCTATAACAGACCCATCCCTTCTCATCAAGGAAAAAACGGAAATGTAGTATAAGAGTTAAAGTGGGCATCATTTTAAAACCATGTCTTTTTTTTTTTGGTACGCCGGCCTCTCACTGTTGTGGCCTCTCCCGTTGCAGAGCACAGGCTCTGGACGCGCAGGCTCAGCGGCCATGGCTCACGGGCCCAGCCGCTCCGCGGCATGTGGGATCTTCCCAGACCGGGACACGAACCCGTGTCCCCTGCATCGGCAGGCGGAATCTCAACCACTGCGCCAACAGGGAAGCCCTAAAACCATGTCTTGATTGTCCTTCAAATTACTATGGACAACAATTCGTAAGGTCCTAAGTCATCACTAAGATGCAGTCAATAAAAGGGTTAAGATTCTGAGCAGGGCCAGTTCTAATTACTATTTCTAGCCTTTTCGGGCAATGCAACCAAAAGCCTCAACAGTTGTGTTAGTTTGCTAGGGCTGCCACATCAAACTACCACAGATTGGGTGGCTTAAGCAAGAGACATTTATTTCCTACCAGTTCTTGAGACTAGAAGGTGTCAGCAGGGTTGGTTTCTTCTGAGGCCTCACTCCTTGGCTTATAAATGGCTGTCTTCTCCCTCTGTGTCTGTGTCCTACCTAATCCACTCTTCTTATAAGTACACCAGTCATATTACAGCCTACCCCAATGACCATATTTAACCTTAATTACCTGTGTGAAGACCCTATCTCCAAATACAGTCACATTCTAGGTACTGGGGGTTAAAGCTTCAACATACGAATTTTAGGGGGACACAATTCGGCCCATAAAAATAGTTATACTCCATGGAAATAAAAGACATCCCAATATGGCCACTGTATGGTGGCAGTATGTAGATCCTAGTACCCTCTTTCCTGGGTCATCTATTTATTTATTTATTTATTTATTTTTTAAATTTTTGGCTGCTTTGGTTCTTCGTTGCTGTGCGCAGCTTTCTCTAGTTGCAGTGAGCAGGGGCTACTCTTCGTTACAGTGCACGGGCTTCCCATTGCAGTGGCTTCTATTGTTGCAGAGCATGGGCTCTAGGCACATGGGCTTCAGTAGTTGTGGCATGGGGGCTCTAGAGTGCAAGCTCAGTAGTTATGTCACACGGGCTTAGCTGCTCCGCGGCATGTGGGATCTTCCCGGGCCAGAGCTCGAACCCGTGTCCCCTGCATTGACAGGCAGATTCTTAACCACTGTGCCACCAGGGAAGCCCCATCTATTTTTAAATAGAGGTCAAATTCACTGCCAGTAGCTCTAGAATTTTCTTCACTTATTCACATTGTTTACTGGAATCATTTTTCTCTTCTTTTGACCTGTATTTGTTCAATTGCTGAATAACAGCATGTTCATTAGGCACATGTATGTGGTAAGGATTTTGTAGAATTTAGGTTCATCACTGTGTTCATTAAAAACTGATTCTGTCCTAGATTCTAAATGTGAATTCAGAGAACGAAACTAAATTAGTGGATGACAGCAATGAGCATGGATAAAAGAAAAAATGGAATGACATAAGCCTAAAAGAGGAACAGAGGTTTTTCAAAGAAGGTAATAAAGGTAATGGCCAACCTCTTAAAGTCAGATCACCCCAGGGCTCAATCCATTGACATTTCCTCCTTCTCTACTCACTGGATGATCTCACAAACCTAATGATTCATTTCACTTATACGCTGACAATTTCTAATTACAGCTCTTTAGCCCAGACCTCACATATCTCTAACTGAATGTCTAATTAGCTATCTCTTTCAGTTTCCCAGTCTCAGTTCATGGTAACCCCAATTTTCTAGCTGTTCAGCCCCAAATCTTCAGTTATCCTTAACTCATCTTCTTCTCAAATTCTGCATCTAATCCATCAAGAAATCCTATCAATTCTACCTCCAAAATACATCCGCAAATCTGACCACTTCTTACCACCTGCACCATCGTGGGTTCAAACCACTGTCTCTCACCTAGAATATAACAGTAGCCTTCTAATTATAACCATAGTGATTCTTTTCATCTAAGTCAGATCATGACATTCCTCTGCTTTAAACCCGTCAATAGCTTCTCATCTCACTGAGCATAAAAATAAGAATCCTGGGGCTTCCCTGGTGGCGCAGTGGTTGGGAGTCCACCTGCCGATGCAGGGGACACGGGTTTGTGCCCCGGTCCGGGGGGGTCCCGCGTGCCGCGGAGCGGCTGGGCCCGTGAGCCATGGCTGCTGAGCCTGCGCGTCCGGAGCCTGTGCTCCGCAACAGGAGAGGCCCCAATAGTGAGAGGCCCGCGTACCGCAAAAAAAAAAATAAAAAAATAAATAAAAATAAAATAAAAGAATCCCTATAATGGCTTTAAAGCTCTACTATATCTGGCTCCCCACTACATCTCAGACCTCATTTCCCACGTCTCACCACCTCTCATTCCACAGGAGCTTCACTGGACTCTGCTGCACAAAGAACACACAAAGCAAGCTCTTAGGTCAGGTCTTAGGCACTTACTGTTGCCTCTGTCTGAAACACTCTTCTTTCAGATATCACTATTCTGGCTCCGTGACTTCTTTCAGGTCTTTACTCAAATGTCAACTTATCACTGAGGACCTCCCTGGCCATCTTATATGAAATGTCAACCCCTGGGCCCCACATTTCTTATTGCCCTTAGCCTACTCTATTTTCTCAGTATCATTTATGTCCATCTGTTAAATATTTACTCACTCAGTTGTTTGCCTCACTCCACTAAAATCTAAGCTCCCTGAGGGCAGGGACTTTACCTCTTTGTGATCACGGTTTGGTCCTTCAGTGCCCAGCACATAGTATGTACTCAAATAACATTGAACATAAGGAAGACAGGAAGAAATGTGGAGGGGGTTATTTTCAGCAACCTGAACAAATCCCCTAACCTGTTTTGGAACCAAATTTTCCTTTTGTGTAAAATGTGGGTTTGGACTATTTAACCCTCAGAGAGCTCTAGCATCCTGTCATGCTATGCTTCTCCTATGGGGTGGTTACAGGACCGTCCATCAGTTAAGATGGACATGCAATTATCTAACTACTGATATGCCACACTACTTTCTCCCTAATTCTGAATGCAACAGAGATCTGTGAAATTCCTTTCACAGAGGGCCATAACTTTCATTCCATTTCTCCCCATTATTAATGAGAAAGGTCTAGGTTTTACCTATCAGGCCAGAAGCAATCACCAAGGTCCACGTTTATCACAGCAGGTTTCTTACCTCCACTGCAGTGAGCGGCTGGAACTGGGACTGCCAGGACTGCTGTGGGCTTGTGTGTTCAGGAAAAAGGCAAGAGGAGAAGTAGCCAGAGCCCAATCAGCACTAAATGGGACTTGAGTGAGGGATAGGGTTGGAGCCGATGTGGGTGAAAGTATGAGCCGGTTTACTTCAGATCCTCGACAAAGAGCAGAGATTCTGACAAGGTACCACAGTAGAAGAAGACAGAGTCAGTGATAATTTCTCAGCCAAAAAGAAACATTCAAGGTGGGTTAGTTTAGTCAAGAGGATCAAGAAAAGTAAGTGGTCAAAAACCATTCTCAAATATCATACCCAGTACCAACGCTGGCACAGAATGACCACTGAGTCTAAAACTTAGTCCACAGAATTAAAACCAAAAATTTAAGCTTTGGATATTCAAAGTATTCAGATTGGCTTCTGGGAAAATATTGTAAATTTACTCTAACTCATCAATTAGCAAGCAGTAGATAATATTGTGTGTTCAATGACTAAAATTTCCTAGAAAAATTTGTATGTCAATAAAAGTAAAACATTCTTAATAGTTTTTAAGTTGTTAGATTACATTTACAATAATACCAAGTTACTTAGCTAACTTTTGTCTAAGGAGTACACCAAATAACATTACTTTACTCTGTATAATAAATTTTGCTTCTATTTAAATTTTCGTTTTGCAGGTTACTTCTTCCCCCTAAAAACAATCTAACCATCTTGATGTGTTAAGTCCTAAAGAAGACTATTAAGTGAGATCATTAGACTGAAAACAGACAGATGGTAAATATGAATTTCTATTTTGTTGACCATTTATAGACTTGTCACAGATGATGAAAAATAACTGACAGATGCACAGCATTTAATTTGCTATAGTAGTGGCATAGCTTTCTATACAAATACCACATTTAACTACAATATTTTATTTCCAAGATAGGAAAAAAATTAAGTATCACATAAGCACCTGTTTTAAAATGATATTAGTTTCCTGTATTGTTATTGCTGCCTGTTTGGATTTGGTGACATTCTGCTTGTGTTTAATTACATATATTCAAAGGAAATCTTCACCTTCCTATGTACTATCCCTCTAGCTGGCTTCAGTATATGTCTCAGATGAGTATTTAATATGAGGATATAGTAGGATAGGAAAGTGGATGACAGACAACTATTTAAAATTACAGGCATATCCAAATTTCCACAAATTCAACATATTTTTAAATTACAAGCAAAATATTAATTTTTAATTAATAAAATATTAATATTTTGATTAGTTTTTCACTTTCAAAAAGAATTTTCACTTTGCTAAAGAGCTCTAAATAACATCTAAAGAATTTAAAAAATCAGCTCCCTAGTACAGGTGACCCTTGAACAATGCAGGGGTTAGGGGTGCCAAACCCCCTCGCAGTTGGAAATCCGCCTACTTCACAGTCGGCACTCCGTATCTGAGGTTCTGCATCTGCAGGTTCAACCAACTGTGGATCATGTAGTACCCTAGGACATACTTATTGAAAAAAATCTGCGGTATAAGTGTGTTGTTCAAGGGTCAACAGTATATATAAGCTAGAGCTAATCAGAACACACAACAAGACACTTTTCTTGTTAACCTGAATAATATTGCTTTTACAAAATTCTGGAGTCTTAAATCTTATCACATAAGATGAGGCTTAGCCATTTGATGAATATATAATAAGGATTATAAAAAGTCTATGAAAACCAAATCTCATTCTTCTTTTGCTCTTAATTACCACTCTGCAAACTGGTTAGACTCCGGGCCTAGAGCCTAAAAAGGATTGTTTGGAAAAGGAAAGGTGATTGATCCTCAGGGAGAGTTTTCCTAATCCAAATTCAAAGTCACTAAAACAGATACAATGATTACAATTACCAGTACACTAATGTTCGGTGAGCATGATTTTTAACCCCTTATGTTTTCTTAGACTACAAACTTAATTGAAATTTTTCCAATTTTGCTCACAAGTTATCTTTACTTTAAATGACACTTTAGTTGATGAAGCTTCTCTATTGTGGTCTTTTACTTCATAGTTTTAATGTGGGGCTAAACCATTTTTTTAAAGTGTGCCAATCCTTCCAGTTATATACTTCACATAAGTTTGATTTCCCAAGGTCTGGTAGAATCGTCAGTTCAATCAATGAGCATTCACTAGCACGGAAGGGCAACGACCCAAAGGAAGCCCACTGACGAAGTCTGCCTACTTGAGTAGCTATGCTGTCTCCACGTAACCACTACCCTTCAGGGGAAGAAAATCTGAAGTGCTCTCCCTCTGCCCTGTGAGTTACAGCAAAGGCAGTTCAAGACAGATCACTGAGGTGGCATGGATTCTAGGGCACTTCTTTCCCTGGTTCCCTAATTTGCTGATCAATTCACTCAGTACGTCTTCATTAAATAAGCCTGAGCAGCTCTTGGGAAAGCTACCCTGAAGTGGAAGTCTTCCATTCCCCAGCTTCAAAATCCTTACCTAAGTATTATTTCTATATTGGTCAACATAGAAATAAAATTCAAGTCATACCCTAAAAGACTCAGGCTTGGATCTGCAAGGGTAGAGATTTGAGGTCCTGAGCTGACAGGCCAAGGGCAGAAATACAATACCCTCTCTAGTCAAAGGCAGAGATACTTTCATTTCCACTTGTTTCTCACATTCATGGGGCTTTGACACTAACTTTAAATACACATTTGCTTGCAAGACAGGAAAAAAGGATCTTCACTGTTAACCCAGCTTCCCAAGTACCTAAGAATCACTAAAAGACAGCTAACTCAGTTTTCAGAATTAGAAAACCCCATATGCCTCTGCCAGGGATCACTGTTTCGACCTTGAATCTATTAAGCCAGCTCAGCCCTCTGCCTGACAGGCATCTCCAAACCACAGTCTCTTCCAAGCAAATGAAGGCGTGTTAGTTGGCATTAGTTCTTTTCCTGACACCTGCCAGTTTCCACTCAGAGACCCCAGCCTCCTTACTGAATCCGCAGGCATGATGCTCCCAGTCTCTCTCTCCTCCGTTTCATGATTTTCCTGGCTACTCAAGCTTTTGCCCTCTCACACTTGGAATCTTGGCAAGAAGTTCTCTCACACAAGGGGTATGCAGTCATAAACCAAAAGAAACTTACAAAGGCTTCCCAAATATAAGAGGAAAAATTAAAGCACTTTTCTCCAAAAACATGATTTTCAGAACCCCCCCCTTAAAAAGACCTAAGAGCACAAAAGGCAGCAGTGAGGCAGAGTGAGGAGTCCCAGATCCCAAATGAATCAGCCGTCCTCTGATCTGCCTGACATCATTCACACTCAGCCTGCAACAAATCAGAGCCCCAGGGAGCACCTTGTTCCTCCTCAGTGACAAGCATCAAATCCCCTCCCCCACAAATCAGCTGCAACCTCCAACCCTGAGACCTGGCAACAATAAAGACTCTGGCAGAAACTGCACATACCAACTTGAAAACTCACACTGTGACAGAAATACTATTAACTCAGGAGGCGTGGGCCAGACTATAACAGCTGTTGCAGCGGGCAGGGGAATGGAACAAAGCATATTAAGGATCCCAAATCAGTGAATAATGAGCTAAGAATATGTGGGCATTTCTGCAACATTATTCATTCTCAAACCCAGGCCTGATGGAGGATGACAGAGTTGTAATGTTGGGGCTCAAGGCATAGTTATTATTCAAATTCAGAATCTGACCAATTTAAGTAAACTCTGTACTCCTTCTTTAGACTAAGTCCAGCATCATTTTAAATTCAATTTCTATTACCCTCCAATTACTTAAATAACCTTGTGGTAAAAAGAAAAAAAAAAAGCCATAAGGAAAGTTAAGAAAAATAAGCCTAGAAACTATTTAGTTTAATTTCATCAGAAACTATTAATGAATTAATTTATATGGCAGATGTTATACAAGGTAAGGCAAAAGAACTGTAAAAAGGGTAAACCACTGAACTTTTGCATGCTTTGGTTTGCCCACCTGTAGAATGAAAATTACTAAGGTACCTAAGAGGTATGTTGTGGTAAAGATTAATATATGTAAAACAGAAAACTGCCTAGCACAGAGGAAGTGCTACAGAACTGTTAGCTATTATTGTAGGTCTTACCCTCCCAGGAGGGCAAGCTCCCAATCTAAAGGAGAAGTGCAAACGCATAAGAAACCATCTGACAAAAAGCAGCCTGGCCAATTGATCAAGTAAACTACTGAGCTAAACACTGACAGCTAAGGGAGCTGAGATTAAGCAAAAAGTCTTGGTCCCCTGCTTCAGAGCACCTGTCAACTCTGATGGGCTCCTCTCATTCACCTGGATGACAAACAAAGTATGTCAAACTGTTTTTTCTAGGGTAACATTCAAAGGATTAATTCATACTCCAACCAGTACTTTTTTAACTGCAGGTCACAACTCTTCAGTGAGTCATGAGATCAATTTAGGAAGTCGGGACCAATATTTTCTTAAAAGGGAAACAAAATGAAATAGAATAGAAAAAAAATATTGAAGTGCTTCACACAGATTAAGGATAAGAATTATTTAGTGAAATTTGTGTGTTTGTGACAACTGTTATTGAAATATGTATAATATACAAGTGTAAACATGTGTCATGGTTTACAGTGTAAAAATCTATTTACTTTTGAGGGTCATAGTCTAAAAAGTTTGAAAGCCACTGCTCTAATGACCCAAGCAAACCCACCCCACCTGGCAGCTACAGACACTCACTTTCCCTCTCCATGTACCAGCTCAATCATTTGGCGCTCACAGCTCCTTTCCAGAATCCCCTGTTCTCTATAACAAAAATGGAAACACTCTCTCAGAAATCTAGCACCTCTGAACAAGTACTGGGTCCCATTTTGGGAAAGTCTCATGATGATATGAGGGTCAGTCACAGAAGCCCACACTCCCACATCTAACAGACTAGCTGCGATCTATCTCCATCCCAAGCCGAGGCCATGCAGTTAAGGCCACGGTCCTGAGTTTCTACTCAATATTCTCCACTCGCCAATACCCAACCCCAGGCTACTTAATAATAATAGTAGTAGTAATAATAATAACAACAATTCTGAGCCTGCGCCTCCGGAGCCTGTGCTCCGCAACGGGAGAGGCCACAACAGTGAGAGGCCCACGTACCACAAAAAAAAAAAAAAAAAAAAGACTTGTATATGAATATCATAGCACTTTTATTCACAATATCCAAAAACTGTAAATGAAAAACAAGCAGGACCCTGTAGGGCCCTCTAGGTGACAGACCTCTCCATGTCCCCTGTTTCTTGTTTGTAGAAAAAGGCTTTAGTCTCCTAGTCCTTCCCTGAGTGCCAAAGAGCAGACTTAAGCAGTTACTAATTAGGGAAGTAAGGGAATGCAGAAACAAAGGAAAAGCAGTTAAGTAAGAAAAGTAATAATAGCTTAAACAATAGTTCAGCAATAAAACAGAGTCCTAGCTCCTTCTTAAGGGATATACATAACAATCCAATGCATATCTTTGAGTTGTTCTGCAGGAACTAAGACCTCCCCACCCAAGTGGAGGATGGTGACTACATGCTGAGCACAAGCAGGTAGACCCCAGACTGCTCAGAACCAGAAGGCTGAAGATTAAGATTAACAAAACATCACCCTGTTACCTCACCAACAGCCAATCAGAAGACAGTCCATGAGCTGACCATGCACCCTGCAATCCCACCCCTAATGTTGCCTTAAAAGTCCTTTCCTGAAAGCCATCATGGAGTTTGTGTTTTTAGAACATGAGCTGCCCACTCTCCTTGCTTGGTGCCCTGCAATAAATGCTGTACTTTCCTTCACCACCACCCAGGCAGTGTCAGTAGACTGGCTTTGCTGTGTGGTGGGCAAGCATACCCAAGTTCAATTCAGTAACAGAAATAACCCAAATATCCATCAAACAAAGAGTGGTCTATTCACACAAGGTATACTAAGTATTAAAATGAACAGGAACACCGAAGCCAAATATAAAAGAGTAGATACTGTATGATTTTCACTTACATGAAATTCTGCCACAGGCAAAACTCATCTAGAGTGCCAAAACGCAGATCAGTGATTGCCTGGGACCAAGAGGTGAAAGAAGAATTGACTGCAAAACTACACAGGCAATATTTGGGGTTATAAAACTGTTCTATATCCTGGTTGTGGTGGTAATTGCATGGTGTATATGAAACAGCAGGGAAATGGGCAGGGCACAACCTCTAAAAGCATGACATAGCCCTTAAGGACATGACAAAAACTGGTTAGAACTGATTAGGTCCAAGATGGCAGAAGATTCGACTTCTTGTAGATCTTGAGCTTCATTATATGCTCATAATACATTATGGGCATCATAATACCTTAGCATATGCTAAATGACACATCTGCCAGAGCCATGACAGTTTTAAGGCAGACCATAAAAGGCCAAAAAGTGGGCGGTGGCCCAATTCCTATAAATCTCTGCCCCTTTTCCAAAATGGTTGGAATAATCCTCCCACTTGTTAGCCTATGAAATTACCCAGTCCATAAAAACTAACCACCCCATATATCAGGGCCTCTGAGATGGCCCACACTCTGTCTGTGGAGTGTGTTTCTCCCATGGCTGCTCTCACTTTCCAAGACAGCCCCATGCCCTGGGGCTGCTCTTACCTTCTGAGACAGATGGCATTCTGTCTATGGAATGTGTTCTCTCTCTAAATAAATCCATTTCTTACCTATCACTTTGTCTCTCAGACATACAGAACCTGAGTTCCATTAAGTCCTGAGACCAGGTATGTGATCTCAATTAAAAGACAGTGGGTTCAAGTCCCAACCTGGGTTCTGGCCAGTTTCGAGTCCTGCCCCATGGGTTCAAGTCCCGGTCTGGGTTCTGGCTAGGTTCGAGTCCCAATCTGAGTTGTGCAATTTCATATATATTTCTAAAAATTCATCAAGCAAAACTTTTTGGTGACCCCCAAAGAGCTTATTTCTATGGGTAATAACTATCAATAATAACTATGCTACAAATGGAAACTGAAAGGTTTTGTATGTGTGTGTTTGGCTTAAACAACAGACATTTATTTCTCACAGTCTGGAGGCTGGGAAGTCCAAGATCAAGGTGCTGGCAGATTTGGTTCCTTGTAGGGCCCACTTCCTGGGTTGTAGCCAGCAGTCACCTTCTCACTGTGTCCTCATGGCAGAGAGAGAGGGGGGAAGGGAGAGGAGGGGGGAAGCAGAGGAAGGGGAGAGCCACAGGTACTTTCTGGTCTCTCTCCCTCTTCTTAAAAGGACACTAATCCCATCATGGGTACCCTACCCTCAGGACTTCATCTAAATCTAATTACCTCTCAGACATTTAAAAATGTTTATCTATTGATTCATTTGAAGACAGCAATGATAAACACATTACATGTTAATATCATCTCAGTATTACTATAAAATTAAATCTGATCTGACAACACCCTAAGAACTGTCCTCAAGTAAAGTGTAAATATGTTCCAGAATATGAAGCAGAATAATAAAGAACAAAAGTAGGGAAGTGATTTTTGTTTGCCATGGTTTATAATACCATGCCGTGAGTCTGAAAAGCTATGAACTGGTTAAAATCTTAGCCAAGTCTGCTCAATTTTGATGGGCAGGTTTCCCTGGTTTATTGTTTATTGCCTTCACCTACCTTATTAAAGTGTATTCTTTTTTTCTATGTAATATGCCCAGATAGCAAATATTTTGTGTCTTAATAGAATAACTTTCTTTGCTTTATTCTGACTTATTAGGTCCTTAATTATTTAAGAAAACACACAAAATAAGGTTCCTCATGAAAAAGCTGAGGTTATTCAAAATTGTGTTACCTTCTATGTTTATTTTTAAATATTTTATTGTCACCTTGGTTAAGTAACCAGCTTTGTTTTTCAAATACCAAACTCTTATCTTTGTGTTTTCATTGACAACTCTTTGCAGTTTAGCCTTCCCCAAATCACTTCCTAAATATAAGAAACAGTAAAATAAAACTTTCAGTATATTCTTACCACCTAAAAATATCTTTGAGATATCCCAGAACACTCCTGCAAAAATCACAAAGAAGTGTTCTTTCACATTTTTAGAGAGATGCCAGAGATAATTTGGTTTGATATTTTACTATTGATGAGTTTCATGGGAAAAGTTATCAAATCAGAAAAGATGCTCAGCCTTCCCTAGTTGAAATATGTACAGCTAAAATGCTATGAATATAAATATTCTAGAAACTGTATAATTATGGGAAGTTCCTAGAGATTTGTCAATGCCCTTGCTATTCCACAATGTGTTTCTGTTTTATGAGTCCTCATGGTGTTTTGCCAGATTCTAGGAAATAACAGTTTAGTGTTTTCAGTCTTAATCTCAGTTATCATTTAAAATGCTTACTTGGTAGAAGCCTTACTTTTAAAATCTAAATCTAGCGTCTTCTAGGTCAATGGAATTTTATAAAAATATATTGATAAATGTCCAGCATTTACTGCAGACTTACTAAATCTTTTTACTTGATATCCTTAGTTTGGTCTTGGTACATTCTCTGCCATAAGATTATTATGTTATATATCAAGAATTTTCCTCTGTAAAAGTTATGTTCATCCATATTTTTTTGAATTGGTTTATTATTTTTGTTCTGCATGCTACAGAAACAACTTAATTCCCTGTTAGTTGCATTATTCTTGTTATAAACTCTCATCAGAACTTTCACATTTAAAAATTGTCCATAATAAACTGACCACAGCTCTTTTAAGTCTCTGTCATTTATGAAGAGATTTTGTTTTACACTAATGCTAGTATGAAGGCTCCATAATCAACTAGAAGCCAAAGTCTGTGTTTTCAACAAAGAATTGTCTGAGTCCCACAGAAAAGGACTGTAGCAGGTATTTCAAACTATTTGACACTTCAAAGAATAGACTCTTGAGTACAGGCTTCTGATGCTATCACTTGGACAACTGGAAAACTTTCAGACCATTCCTGTGGACTGAGTCAGAATTTCCAGAGCTCTTTTTAGTCAAGAAGCAGACTACCAACCTAAGATCCAGTGAAATGAAAATTAATTACACTAAGACTGAATGAACTAATGAGGGATGACTGTAGTTTGTTTGGAATACTGTCTTAAAGTCTATTTTCTGGATATATAAGGAAGCCTACTCTTTCTTCTTAAGCTATCTAAATCCTTAATAATTTGCTTTTGTAAAAGGAAACATTTCTAAATCATATCTGATTCTCACTGACTATCCCCAGTGGAACTTGAGAAAGTCTTACTAAAGTTCCTTATTGAATCCCCTTAAAATAAAATTGTAAAAAATGGTTATGCAACCAAAAGTTTGTCAAGATGTCATATTTGAGAATGCTACTTATTTAATCAGGTATAACAAACCACTTTAAAAGAACTAAGGTTGACTTTTTGGAGCCAATAAATACAAAACCCTCCCAGGAAAACTGGCCTGGTACCTGGCTTTATAGGGTCCAGCAGATCACCTCCTGGCAGACCCAAGACCCTTAGGACATTTTTAAGGACCCGGAAAACAGAAGAATCCACCCAAACTTATAGGTACTACAGATGAAATCTGATAAAGAGTTTCTTTTTTTTAATTAATTAATTAATTTTATTTTTGGCTGCATTGGGTCTTCATTGCTGCACGCGGGCTTTCTGTAGTTGCAGCGAGCAGGGCTGGGGGCTACTCATCGTTGCAGTGCACAGGCTTCTCATTGCGGTGGCTTCTCTTGTTGCAGAGCACGGGCTCTAGGCGCGCAGCCTTCAGTAGTTGTGGCGCACGGGCTTAGCTGCTCCGTGGCATGTGGGGTCTTCCCAGACCAGGGCTCAAACACATGTCCCCTGCATTGGCAGGCGGATTCTTAACCACTGCGCCACCAGGGAAGTCGCTGATAAAGTTTCTTAAGCTTGGCTCTCTAGCCTTGAAATACAAGTAACAGTGGCTTTTAAAAGTTCAGTCTGAGACTCTTTATAAAATTCCCAGCAAAGCAAACTTAAGAAGGTCAAACAGTAAATTAACCTTATTGCTATCCCTATGTAAAAAACTAGGCCAAATTTAATGAGACCAACCTTATTTTATGATCAAGAGTAATATTTGAGATTGCTTTAATCAAAAGGGTGGGAGAGGGACTTCCCTGATGGCACAGTGGTTAAGAATCCGCCCGCCTGCCAATGCAGGGAACGCCGGTTCGATCCCTGGTCCGGGAAGATCCCACATGCTGTGGAGCAACTAAGCCCACGCACCACAACTACTGAGCCTGCGTTCTAGAGCCCGCGAGTCACAACTACTGAGCTTGTGTGCCACAACTACTGAAGCCCGTGCGCCTAGAGTCCGTGCTCCTCAACAAGAGAAGCCACTGCAATGAGAAGCCTGTGCACTGCAACGATGAGTAGCCCCCAGCCCTGCTCGCTGCAACTACAGAAAGCCTGCGCGCAGCAGTGAAGACCCAATGCAGCCAAAAATAAATAAATTAAATAAATAAATTTTTTTTAAAAAGGGTGGGAGAGACTGTAAGAAAACTTGGCATAAGTAAAGAAAAAAATAATAATCTTCAGATTGAAAACTATGTATTGTTTAGAGACTAAATTATTTGATTCTAGTCTTTTATTGCCTTTGTGCTATTTTACAGCTCCCTAAGTTACAGATAACTGATAGCAATACAAAATAGCTCTTGTCTATAGATATGCAAATAAATTCTGTATAATGGAGGTTCAACTGACTTCCCTTCTCCCCACAGAAAAATCCAGGTTTGTAACAATTTATAAATTTATGTCAACATTTCTTTACTACATATAAATTTGCACTTTTTTCACTTCTCCTTTGAATTGGCTGCAATGTCTGCCTGGTACTCATTGTTATTAATAGTTAATAATATTAAATTAAATATTAATAAAATATTTAGCACTTTAAAAATCAATAGTTTCACCCATACTTTTTGTAATTTGTTATTCTGAAACTATATTTCTTAAGATAGGAGGGTAGAACATATTTTATTTTACAGTTTGTTAGCTTTACTTAAAATTCTTAAACATTTATATGTCCATTTATATTCTTGTCCCAGATCACACAAATGTTAGGAATGGGCCTAAGTGGCTGCCTACTATGTGTTAAACTCCATTCTAGGCCCTAGGCCCATGTACCACACAACATGGTCTTGACCTCATGGAGCTTACCATCTGCTATGGACTGAATTGTGTCCCCCACCCAAAATTCATATGTTGAAGCTCTAACCCCCAATGACTGTATTTGGAGATAGGATCTTCAGGAGGTAATTAAGGTTAAATGAGGTCATAAGAGTGGGGCCCTAATCCAATAGGCCTGATGACCTTATAAGAGGATGAAGATCTCGATCCTTAATCTTTCTCTTTCTCTCCACCCCCCCTTACACATACACACACACACACACACACACACACACACACACACACACACACACACACACACACACACA
>NW_006776468.1:1192500-1209201 GCF_000442215.2 Lipotes vexillifer | reverse complement strand
CACACACACACACACACACACACACACACACACACACACACACACACACACACACACACACACACACACAGAGGAAAGGCCATGTGAGCACACAGGGAGAAGGTGGCTATCTGCAAGCCAGGAAGACAGCCCTCCTTAGAAACCAACCGGCACCTTGATCTTGGACATCTAGCCTCCAGAACTATGAGAAAATAAATTTCTGTTGTTTAAGCCTCTAGCCTGTGGTATTTTGTTGTTCTTTGTTTTTTGTTTTTTTTTTTAATTTTAATAATTTTTGGCTGCGTTGGGTCTTCGCTGTTGTGCGTGGGCTTTCTCTAGTTGTGGTGAGTGGGGGCTACTCTTCGTTGCAGTGCTCAGGCATTGCAGTGGCTTCTCTTGTTGCAGAGCATGCACTCTAGGCACGCGGGTTCCAGTAGTTGCAGCACACGGGCTCAGTAGTTGTGGCACGCGGGCCCTAGAGTGCAGGCTCAGTAGTTGTGGCGCACAGGCTTAGTTGTTTCGTGGCATGTGGGATGTTCCTGGACCAGGGCTCAAACTCGTGTCCCCTGCATTGGCAGGCAGATTCTTAACCACTGCGTCACCACGGAAGTCCTGGTATTTTGTTATGACAGCCCAAGCAGACTAATAGACAATCCAATGGGAGAAGACAGACAAGTAATTCCTTATTTACAATTGCTGTGAGAATTATAAAGGGAAAGTACAGGGTTTAATCAAAGTACATTCTGGGAAACTCAACTTAGCCTAGGGACAGCAAGGTATGGGTGAGATCAGAAAAGCCTTTCATAAGGAAGTGAGATGTAAGCTGAGACTTAAAGAATAAGTAGGAGCTAGCCAGGCATAGATGAAGAAAAGAACATTCCAGGAACAGAGAACACACTGTGCAAAATATAGAGACAAAGGCAGGAATCAGACTGTACAGTTTTATGGACCATGTCAAGACTTTAAGATGTGATCCTAAGAGTAATAAAAAATGCACTAAATGAGTTTAAATAAACATCTAATAATCAAATCCGTACTTTAAAAAACTTTTTCTGGCTATTCTATAATGGATGGGTGGACTGGGGGGTAAGCAATGCTAGACAAAGAAAAACTGTTTAGGAAGTTACAGCAGTAGCAGAGCCAAGAGATTACAATGGCTTGGACAATATGGACATACTAGTGGTAGTAAAAGAAGTAGAGGAACTTAAGAGATATTTAGAAGTATAAAAGAAAGGAGTTGGTGTGAGGCAGAGACAGGTGACAAGAATAACTGAGTTTTCTATCTTGAGGAAGTGGTACCATTTAGTAAGCTAGAGAATAAGAGAGGAGTAGATTTCTGAGAAAGATAATACCTTTGGTTTTCTGTTTTTATAAATTTGTTTATTTATTTATTTTTGGCTGCATTGGGTCTTTGTTGCTGTGCACGGGCTTTCTCTAGTTGCGGCGAGGGGGGGCTACTCTTCCTTGCAGTGTGCGAGCTTCTCAATGCAGTAGCTTCTCTTGCTGCGGAGCAGGGGCTCTAGGCACGCGGGCTTCAACGGTTGTGGCACGCGGGCTCAGTAGTTGTGGCTTGAGGGCTCTAGAGCACAGGCTCAGTAGTTGCAGCGCACGGGCTTTGTTGCTCCGCAGCATGTGGGACCTTCCCGGACCAGGGCTCAAACCCGTGTCCCCTGTGTTGGCAGGTGGATTCTTAACCACTGCACCACCAGGAAAGTTCCTACCTTTGGTTTTATAAATGCTAAGGATGAGCTGTCTCTGAGATATCCAAGTACATTATAGTGAATTGGCAGTTGCAAGGTCAAGACATATAAACGTGTATATGATCAGCATAATGATTAGCTATTTTCAACATAATGGTAACAAAACAGGTTCTCACGAATTCTCCATTTTCAGGTCTTGTGTCCACATACTTATGGCTCACTGACAAACCATGTCCATTTTTTAACAACAAAATGGTTCCTATTGGGAAATTAGTAATAACTGTTGCTCATCCCTGCCAATCTCTGCCAATCCCTGCCTTCCCACTGGAGAGGTAGAGAACCTATGTAAGATCATTTCCCGTATAAGCCCAATTTTAAAAAAAGACTGCTAAACGTAACACAAAGCTATTACTCTGGCCTTCAAAGTCCTTACAGGTACCAAAATTTCCTGATTTGCAAAGTCCACACAGAAACTAAAGCCTTATATCAGGCACCACTGACACCACACAAAGAATTTACTATGTGTAGCAGGTGGTATCTCTTTTTAGCACATTCTTCAGAAGCATTCATCCAGGCAAATACCATGAAGTTGCATCAGAGTGGGAAAGTACATGACACTGTTTCACATGTCAGTTTCACAGTGGTAAAGCTTGATACAGCAAATCCGTGAGCCCCAGGAACTCCTCCCTGCACACTGCCTATCATTGCAGACACCTGGCATTTACTTTCATCCAATATCTGATGTCCAAGTCCACTGAACAAATGAGTAACCCAGCACTGCAAAAAGGTAACTATCCTAAAGGACTCTTTTTTTTTTTTTTTTTTTTTTGTGGTCCGCAGGCCTCTCACCGTTGCAGCCTCTCCCGTTGCGGAGCACAGGCTCCGGACGCGCAGGTTCAGCGGCTCCGTGGCAAGTGGGATCTTCCCGGACCAGGGCACGAACCCGCGTCCCATGCATCGGCAGACGGACTCCCAACCACTCCGCCACCAGGGAAGCCCCTAAAGGACTCTTAAGTTTAATAAAGGCCACCAGTAGCAACACACACACACACACACACACACACACACACACACACACACAGACACACACACACACACACACAGCATGACAGGTGCTGTAGCTACTTCTTCACTCCTACAGTACATTCTTTACTGACTGTTCACAGCCTCAAAGAAATAAAGACATTTCAAGAAATATGAGGCCAATTACCTTGAGTTGTAATAGGTATTAGAAAAGCTTAACTTTCTGGGTAACTAGAGACATAAACACTATTTACATTGAGCTCCTAAGTGTAGGGTCTAGGTATTGGTGCTGAAATTCACAAACAAATAAACAAAAAAATCCTATGTGAAAGGAATTGCCAAGAAGAGGTCCCCTCCACAGAGCCAGGCAAGGGAAGTCATTCAGAGCTATTTCGATTGAGAAAAAGCAAAATACAATATTCCTATGGCTTGGGTAAACAAATATAAATAGCTTTAGAACTTCATTTTCTTTCAAATTTTTTTCCACAGATATGTACACTGTCAGCAAACTTATCAGCTCCTCTAGGTCTGGTATTCTAGACTAGATTTTTTAATGCATTAAAAAATACCCAGATGAGTTTAAATATGAAATAGCTTTCTAAAAATGAAAACAATTTAATTTCAGGAAGCTACATCTAAAATAAATGGTATGAGCCAGGCCAAAAGAACTTTCATAATCAATCTTGCCCCAACAAAGCCCTTATCACTGCAGGCCTGGATATTCTCATTCCTCATATTGGAATTTAGTTGCTTTCTTCTCTAATGTGACCAAAGCCAACCACGAATATCCTGTGGCTCTTCTAAGGCAGGCGACTGTTCTTTGAACTTGGTTTAGGATCTTAACCAATTTGTTTTTCTGACGCATTTACAGTTTCTAACAGGTAATTATGGACTGCTAATAATAAGAATAATAAAAAACAACTACCATTTTTTTCAAAGTCTGCTAGTAATAGGCATTGCACTAAATGCTTTAACAATAACAAATAGTTGAGTGCTTAATTGAAGGCACTATGCCATACACTTTACATGCATAATCTTTTACAGATAAAGTGAGGTGTCTGAGGCGACTGTGGACAAACTGTCAACACTCCTGTCTAAGGCCAATACCCCCACATATACCTAGATGGCCTCCATTTTTGCTTACTCAAGAATATTCCAGCAGTTGTTCTCTCCTCTCCTGCATCAACTTCTCCTTCACTACTGGATAATTTCATTGACATACAAATAAGATGTAATATCTCCTATTTATGTTTTAAAAAGAGGGAGGGAATTCCTTGGTGGCACAGTGGTTAAGTATCTGCCCGCCTGCCAATGCAGGGTACACAGGTTCAATCCCTGGTCCGGGAAGATCCCACATGCCATGAAGCAGCTAAGCCCGTGTCCCACAACTAATGAGCCTGCGCGCTAGAGCCCGCGAACCACAACTACTGAAGCCCACAAGCCACAACTACTGAGCCTGTAAGCCACAACTACTGAAGCCCGCATGCCTAGAGCCCGTGCTCTGCAACAAGAGAAGCCACCGCAATGAGAAGCCCACGCGCAGCAACGAAGACCCAACGCAGCCAAAAATAAATAAAACAAAATAAATTTATAAAATAGAGGGAAAAAGTACTCAACTCTATAACCTTTCCAGGTGTCACCTGATTTCTAAAATCCTCTTTTCAGCAAATCACTTTGAAACAATAGTATAGACTCACCACCTTCTCTCCAAATTATCAGAAGAGGAACATGAGTAATTCAATGAAACTCTATATACCCTTCACTTACCTTTAACAACTGTTAACATTTTGTTACATTTGCTTTTTTCTCTCCATTCTCCTTCCCTCTCATTCTCTCCCTCTCTTGCTCTAACACACACACACACACACACACACAATCACTCACACATATACACACTTATTTTTTGTTAACTGAACCATTTGAAAGTCAGTTGTAAACATCATAATACCTCCTCTCAAATACTTCCACAGTTAATGTTCTTGGCCTAAGAATAAGGAAAAACCACCACACAATTGTCACACTAAGGAAGTTTAACACTGGCACATTTTCACCTAACGAAAGTCCACATTCAAATTTCCTCAACTGTCCCAATAATGTCCTTCAACTATTTTTTAAAATCCAGGATCCAACCAAAAATTAATCAAGAATTACATTTATTCACCAAGTCTCTTTTCTCCAATAATCTAGAGCATATCCTTAGTGTTGGCTTGTTTGTGGTCTTTTACAACTTCAACATTTTTGAAGAGTTCAGGCCAGTACTTCTACAGATTATCCCCTCAGTTTGAACTTCCCTGTTTCCTCATTCATTAGATTGAGGTTAAATATTTTTTAACACAAATAACACATAGGTAATACTGTCTCCTATTCTGTCTTGAGCCCATTCAAATCAAGCTTTGGACCCATCTGATCAATGTCACTTGCCAAGGTCACCAATTTGGTCTTCCCTATTACTAACCCAAAGATCAGTTCGTAGTTGGTCATCTTACATAGCCTTGACACACTTTCTTCTTGTGTCTTTGGAAACACCGAACACTTTCTCTTGGTTTTGTTGCAACCTCACTCAGACGGTCCTTCTCAGTCTTCCTTACTAATATATTCTCCTTATCTCTTAAGTAAATACGAAGTGCCCCAGGGCTCAGTCCTTAGATAACTTTTCTATCTAGATTCACTCACTCACCAGGTCAGTGCCTCTCAAACTGGCTGTGGTGACAGGCCAAGTGAAATTTCCATCCATTCACAAACCATTGCAAAATACAATAAATATGAAATAACAGGAAAGTGATCAAATGCCTGAAGGTCACAACAATGTCAAATTGCTTAGTCTAAATTTCTGTACTTATTAACTCCTGGCAAACTGGTAACAAACAGTTCATTGATCAACACCAGTCAGCTGACCACACTTAAGTAGCATGTCGTAGTTTATCTCAGCCAATCACATAGCTTAAATATCATCTATATGCTGTCAATCCCTAAATGTATATCTCCAGATCATATCTCACCCTCTGATCCCAGGATTCATATATGCAATTGCTTTATCAACACTCCTTCTTGGATGTCAAGCAAGCACCAAAGTTCTGATTCCTCCAACAACCCTTATCCTGCCCCTCCCAAGAGCAAAAATAACAACAACAACAAAAAAAAAACCCTGCTCCACTCACAATATTCTCTACTTGCTCAGTAAATGGCAACCATATCCATCTACCTACTCAGCCCTAAAACCTTACCATCACCCTCAATTCCTCTCTTTCTCTCATATAACAAAATTAATAACTATCAACAAATACTGTCAGCTCTCTTTTCAAAATACATCCAGAATCCAATCACTTCTCACCATGTAAGCTGCTACCACCCTGTCTAAGCAATCATCACCTTGACTGAATTTTGTAATGGTTTCCTCACTTACTTTCCAGCTTTCACTCCTGCTCTCCCTACAGTCTGAGCAACGAGTGACCTTGCTAAAACCTAAGACAAGAAAAGTTCTTTCAACAAATGGTGCTGGGACAACAGCTATGCACATTCAAAGGAATGAAATCGGACCCTTACCAATACCACATATAAAAATTATACAACATATAAAAATAATACCACATATAAAAATTAACTAATAAGGAATCAAAGACCTAAAGTAAGAGCTAAAACCATAAAACCCTTAAAAGGAAACAGAAGTAAATCATCATAACCTCATTCTAACTGTTTTCTTAGATTCTGTTTTTGTCTATTTGGCATCCATTAATTGCTAGCCAAACTAACAGCCAAACTTATTCATATCTCCTCTGTAATTTTGCAAATAGTGTTGCAAAATTGCTATTACAAACCCTCCAATCAATCCTGAGTCCACACTCCCAACCACCTCCTTTATCAAACTCACAGACATCAAGCCATTATTTCATCTGCCCTATATCACTCAGGGCCAAGTACCAAACAACTAAAGACCAGACCTCTAGCCCTGAACCCGCCAACATTATTCAAAGTAGCCAGTCCTATACTGTTTACACTGCCCTGCTTTGCCTTTCCTGTGGAAACCCCAATAAAGGCTCTCTGGCTTCCCCTTGCAACTTTCTGCCTCCTGACCAAACCTGGTGCTTTCCCTATGTGGCCCTGCATGGCATGGCATGCCCCTTCTCTGGAGGAAACTATAATAAATTCTTCTTTCAATAGCACTAGCCACTTTGTGTCATCAATCAGTTACCTTCATAAATTAAAGCACAGGAACAAATCAGATCTTAAATTAGGCAATGGTTTCTTAGATATGATATGATATCAAAAGCCCAACCAATGAAAAAGCAGATAAACTGGACTTCATCAAAATTACAAACTTTTGTGCATCAATGGTCACTAACAAGAAAGTAAAACAACAACCCACAGAATAGAAAATATTTGCAAACCAAGTGTCTGATAAGGGTCTAGTATATAGAATATATAAAGTACTCTTACAGGGACTTCCCTGGCGATCCAGTTGTTAAGACTCCGTGCTTCCACTTGCAGGGGGTGCGGGTTCGATTTCTGGTGGGGGAACTAAGATCCCATATGCCACATGGCGTGGCCATAAATAAATAAATAAAGTACTCTTACAATTAAACAATAAAAAGACAACTCACATTTTAAAATGGGCAAAGGATTTGAATAAATATTTCTCCAAAGAAGATATGCAAATAGCCAACAAGTACACAAAGAGATGCTCAACATCATTGTTCACTAGGGAAATGCAAATCAAAACCACAATGAGAAACAAATTCAGCAAAGCTGGAGAATACAAAACCAACCAGTAAAAATCAGTTGCATCTATACACTAACAATGAACAATCTAAAAAAGAATTTAAGAAATAATTCCATTTATAATAGCATCACAAATAATAAAATATTTAGGAATAAATTTAACTAAGGAAGTGAAGTCCTGTACACTGAAAACTACAAAACATTTCTGAAAGAAATTAAATAGAAAAACATCCCATGCTCATGAATTGGAAGACTTAATATTGTCAAGTTTGACAATATCACTCAAATCAATCTACAAATTCCATGCAATCCATATCAAAATCCCAACAATTTTTTTTATAGCAGAAATAGAGAAACTCATCCTAACATTCATATGGAATCACAAGGAACCCTGAATAGCCAAAACAATCTTGAAGAACAAAGTTGGTTCTTGATTTCACAGTTCTTGATTTCAAAACTTATTACAAAGCTACAGTAATCAAAACAGTGGGGTACTAGCACAGGACAGAAATACACACCACAGAATAGAATAGAGAGCCCCCAAATAAATCTTCACATGTATGGCCAAAAACTTGACAAGGGTGCCAAGACCATTCAATGGGTTAAGGACAGTCTTTTCAACAAATGGTCCTGAGAATACTAGATACTCATATGCAAAACAATGAAGTTAGATACTTACTTTACATCATAAAGAAAAATTAACTCAAAAGTGATCAAAGGCCTAATTATGAGAGCTAAAACTCTTAGAAGAAAACACACGGAGGAAAGCTTTATGACACTGGATCTGGCAATGATTTCTTGGACATGACACCAAAAGCTCAAGCAACAAAAGATAAAATAGATAAACTGAACTTCATCAAAATTAAAAACTTTTGTGCATCAAGGACACTATCAAGAAAGTGAAAACACAATCCAAAAAATGGAAGAAAATATATACAAATCATATACTTGATAAGAGCTGAATATCTAGAATATAGAGAGAATTCCTACAACTCAACAACAAAAATAAACAGACCAATTAAAAAATGGACAAAGAACTTGATTTCTCTAGAGAAGGTTTACAAATGAAGAATAATCATATGAAAAGATGCTCAACATCACTAGTAATTAGGAAAATGCAAAATAAAACCACAATGAGACACCACTTCATACATATTAAGATGGCTATTTTTTTAAATTAACATATAATTGATTTACAATATTGTGTTAGTTTCAGCATAGTGATTCAGTATTTTTGCAGATTATACTCCATTATGGGTTATTACAAGATAATAGGAATAATTCCCTGTGTTATACAGTAAATTCTCGTTGCTTATCTGTTTTATATATAGTTTGAACCTGTTAATCCCGTACCCCTAATTTGTTCCTCCCCACTTCCCTCTCCCCTGTGGTAACCACAAGTTTGTTTTCTATGCCTGTGAATCTGTTTCTGTTTTGTATATACAATCATTTGTATTATTTTTAGATTTCACATATAAGTGATATCATATAGTAGTTGTCTTTCTCCTGTCTAACTTATTTCACTAAGCATAATATTCTCTAGGTCTATCCATGTTGATGCATATGGAAGAATTTCATTCTTTTTATGGCTGAGTAACATTCCATTATGCACACATACATATATGTATTTCTATATATAACATCTTCTTTATCCATTCATCTGTTGATGGACACTTGGGTTGCTTCCATATCTTAGCTATTGCAAATAGTGTTGCAATGAACATTGGGGTGCACGTATATTTTCTAATAAGTGTTGTCATTTTTTCCAGATATACACCCAGGAGTGGAATTGCTGGATCATATGGTAGTTCTATTTTTAGTTTTTGGGGGGAATCTCCATACTGTTTTCCACAGTGGCTGCACCAATTTACATTCCTACCAACAGTGTACGAGGGTTCCCATTTCTCCACATCCTCTCCAACACTTGCTATCTGTAGACTTTTTGATGATAGCCATTCTGACAGGTGTGAGGTGATATCTCACTGTGGTTCTGATTTACATTTCTCTAATAATTAGTGACATTGAGCATCTTTTCATGTGAAGATGGCTATTCTTTTAAAAATGGAAAATAACAAGTGTTAGCTAGGATGCGGAGAAACTGGAACCCTGGTGTATTCTGGTGTATTGCTGATAGGAGTAAGAAATGGTGCAGCTGCTATGGAAAGCAGTATGGTGGTTCCTCAAAAAGCTAAAGAACTGTCATATGATCCAACAATTCCAATTCTAGGTATCTACCCAAAATAACTGAAAGCAAGGACTCAAATAGGTACTTGTACATCCATGTCCAGAGCAGCATTACTCACAATGTCCATTGATGGATAATGGATAAACAAAATATGGTACATACATAGAATGGAATATTATTTAGCCTTGAAAAGGAATGAAGTACTGACATGTGCTAAAACATGGATGAATCTTGAAAAAGTTATGCTGCGTGAAAAAAACCAGACACAAGAAGCCACATTTTAAATAATTCCATTTATATGTAATGTTCAGAAAGGGGAGTTTCTGGTTGAAAGAACAGCATGGGGACTTCCTTTGAAGTCCAGTGGTTAAGACTTCACCTTTCAATGCAGGAGGTGTGGGTTTGATACCTGGTTGGGGAGCTAGGATCCCACATGCCTCACGGCCAAAAAAAACAAAACATAAAACAGAAGCAATATTGTAACAAATTCAATAAAGACTTTAAAAATGGTCCACATCAAAAAAAAAAAAAAAAGACAGATGTAGATTAGTGGTTACCAGGGGCTAGAGGGAGTGTAGAATAGGGGAGTGATTGCAAAGGAGTAGGGGGTTTCTTTTTGGGTGATGAAAATGTTCTAATTGAAAGTAGTAATGATTATACGACCTTGTGAATATGTTAAAAACCAGTGAATTGTGTATTCTTAAATGGTGATTATACAGTATGTGAATCATATTTCAGTAAAATAAATTGCCCTTCCCCCAAAACTCTGACAGATCACATCATTTCTCTGCTTAAAACTACCCACTGACTTTCTGTCCCAATTAGTATAAAATGCAAAGTCCTTTCTGTGGCCCACAAGGCATTACAGAATCCAGCTCCTGCCTCATGTTCTTCTACACGCTCCCACCCCAACACCATTGTTCACTTAGCAACAGCCACTCTAGCCTCCTTTCTACTTGCCAAGCATGTTCCCACCTCAGGACCTTGGCACATGCTGTATCCCTACCTGGTATGCTCTTGCCCAGTATATACATCAACATCACTCATTCCAGACTCCTGTTCTCTACTCAAACATCATCTTAATGAGAAAATTCCTAGAAAGCATGATTTAGAATTTCAACCCCTGGGCTTCCCTGGTGGCACAGTGGTTAAGAATCCGCCTGCCAATGCAGGGGACACAGGTTGGAGCCCTGGTCCGGGAAGATCTCACATGCCGCGGAGCAACTAAGCCCGTGCACCACAACTACTGAGCCTGCACTCTAGAGCCTGCGAGCCACAACTACTGAGCCCGCGTGCCACAACTACTGAAGCCTGCGTGCCTAGAGCCCGTGCTCCGCCACAAGAGAAGTCACTGCAATGAGAAGCCCATGCACCGCAATAAAGAGTAGCCACCGCTCGCCGCAACTATAGAAAGCCCGCGAGCAGCAACAAAGATAAATAAATTAATCAACGCAGCCAAAAATAAATTAATTAATTAGTTAAAAACAAAAAATTTCAACCCCTGCCCCACAAAAACACATACCCTCATATCTCTTTATCTGGTTTTATTTTTCTTCATAGCACTCAATACCATGACATATCATACATGCTTTTGTCTATCCGTCTCTCTGTCTGCTAAAACCTACTGTATTTAGAACAGTGCCTGCACATAACAAGAACTGAATAAATACAGTATGATAGATGCATGGATGGATGGATGAATTTGAACACATGAATGAATAAATGGAAGCAAAAAGACAAACAGAAATGTAGTAACTTGTTTTATGAAAAAATACGTAGTAAATGGTAGGGCAGAGACTCAACCTAGGTCTGCCTGACTCTCAAGCCCAGGCTCTTTACTTCTATGCTATAATTCCATTTACTAATTTGGAGACACTGGAGGAATTACTTGTTGGGTGGAAGTGCATTTTGTATAATGACAAGATATCACATACATCTCGAAATCCATTTTTTAGTTCCTGTCCATTTTCATGCAACTACCAAATTACATGGAAAAGCATAACAATTGACAGCCTCCAAAATGACTGAACTTCATTTATTTTATATTGCTCAGCTATTTTAACATTATGCTAATTAAATGAATCTGACTCCCTCTCTAAAGACAAGAACACCAAACCAGCTGCAAACTCCAAATCTCTCTGCACCCATAATGTATACTAGTGAGAACATGCCAAAGGAAATGGGCCTTTATACCTGGTGGGCATACAGTAGGTTCTGCTCTTGCAAGAGCCATTCTGGGGCAGAAACAAACAGGGATCTAAGTACAATACTCCTCTCCTTCTGACCAAGACTCAGAGGACAATTATAATAACTTTTAACTTTCCAGACTAGGCTACAAGGACAAGAAATAATGGGCTAAGTGGTAAGTCACTCGTTTTATTAACATCAGTTTCTCCACACTTACTACAAATGTTTAAGTATTGATTAAACTTATTCAAAACACCTTACGTTTTGTGGTTCTTAATTTCCTGTCTTCTCTACTTCAGATGCTAAGCCATGTTCTGCCTCCTACTGCATACTCCCTGCGAAGACTTGCCCAGCTCTCTGAAGAGGTACCACGGAGTTTCAATTATTTGGGGAGATGACTAAGCACAGAGATCAGGTAAGCCAGCCCCCTCATTTTACAAGTGAGGCATTTCAAGCCCAGAAATGATAGTTCCTATTGAAACCACATATAACTTGTTAGTGGCAAAGCCTAGGTTAGTATCCATGTTTCCAAGATTCCTTCCAGAATAAAACTCTTTCTACTCTAATACTAAAGATAAAAAATATATACTTTTCGGGTTTACTTAACTCTAAGTCTTCAAAATAGAGGAATGTGTCTAATTGAATCTTATAACCTCAGAACTTAGATCAGTGCCCAACACACAGTAGGTATTAGTATGTATTTACTGAATGATCAATTGTTTAAATGGGAGTTACTTTATTAAAAAGTATTTCTGGCGAATTCCCTGGAGGTCCAATGGTTAAGGACTGGGCGCTTTCACTGCTGGGGCAGGGGTTCAATCCCTGGTCGGGGAAATAAGATCCCGCAAGCCACACAGTGCAGCCAAAAAACAAAAAGTACTTCTGATCTTTATTAATTAAATATTTAAAGGCAGTTAGAATACACCTAACTTTAACTACAATAAATAACCAAGAAATTCCTCTAGTTTAAAACTAAATTGATCCTGGGACTTCCCTGGTGGTCCAGTAGTTAAGAATCCGCCTTCCAATGTAGGAGACACAGGATCGATCCCTGGCTGGGGAACTAAGACCCCACACGCCGCGAGGCAACTAAGCCCACACGCTCTAGAGCCCGCACCGCAACTAAGACCCGACACAGCCAAATAAATAAAGATTAAAATTTATAAAAAAGAAAAAATTCAATCAATAATAAAAAAACTAAATTGATCCAAAAATTCCTCCAGTTTCAAATAAAAATCATTTTCACAGGATATCCTTCCTTCTCAGCAAAACTCTATTCATTAGAGGCACACATTCCTGGAAGCAGCTACCTGCCTCAGGCCTTAATTCATTTCACCTAACCTTAAGCAAAGGGAAATCTCAGAGAACTTCCAAATAAAGGGAACCAAAAGAAAAAAAAAAAAATGACAGAAATAATAGGAAAGTGACCAAGTACAAATATTTGCTGAATGTGATGCTGAAAAGCCACTCTCCTTCAGTTATGTATAACTACTCAGTGTATCATTCCATTAAGAGTCCTGGTAGCGCCCTTGCCCAATTTTTAGAAGACTCAGGACACTTGAGAACCTAGAATTGAGATCCACTGCTAGAAATTAATTTAAAGACAGAAATGTGACTCTTAAATAATGAAATATATCCAAATGTAACCTCATATATTTACAAGAATTCTGAAACGAACACACCTTAGACTAAAACTAAAAAATGAAGCACTATCACATATATTAAGTGATCTTTCTAATACCTATATATATATGTATATAAAACAGGTATCATCATGGTTTATCATTTTATAGATAAGGCAACTGAGGAGATGAAGCAATTCCTCTACATTACAAAGCTAATTAAGTGACATAGCCAAGACTGAACCCTAGGAGTTTGCTGACTCATAACTCCAGTCTCTTTATATCAAAGCACAGTGAGCTTTCATAAAGCAGCCAAAAGGATTTTACAAGAATCTCAGAGGACAATTTAATCATTGGAGCAGTTTACAAAACAAAATCCCAGGATGACAGTAACAGAAACACCATGTGTTTCACACATTTTTAAATGCATATGATACATACATAAAGTATACTTAATAAATAAATAGGAATACTGTCGTGTCCTCTCTGTAGCCATGTCTCATACATGTCTGTGAGAGACTTTTCAAAGCCATCGTTTTAACACAGCCCTATTACTTTCGTATTTCCCAAATCTGGCTCCTTAGCAAAATCACAGTGGCTGTGCTCGCAGGTGCAAAAGTACAGGCTCCCAGGCCCCAACGTGGAGATTTTAAACAAGCTCAGAATCTGCATTTTATCTGCTTCTATTATTTAAATGTTTGTTTTTAATCTGAAAAATAAGCATTCTAGATGATTCTGATTAGCCAAATATGCAGTACTACCCCAACAGAAGTCTTAGAGAAGAAGCAAGCCAAGAAAACCTATGAAATTGAAATCCAGAGACAAAGTTTTTTTTTTTTTTTGGCGGTATGCGGGCCTCTTACTGTCGTGGCCTCTCCCGTTGCGGAGCACAGGCTCCGGACGCGCAGGTTCAGCGGCCATGGCTCACAGGCCCAGCCGCACTACGGCATGTGGGATCTTCCTGGACCAGGGCACGAACCCGTGTCCCCTGCATTGGCAGGTGGACTCTCAACCACTGCGCCACCAGGGAAGCCCCAGAGACAAAGATTTTTAACGAATTTCCCCAGCCCTGAAGCCAGAAGAGAACAAAAAGGTAAACGACAGCCCTATTCCAACCATGAACCCAAACACAGCTTTTTTTGCCCCAACTTGTTGACCTCTCCCTAGTACCATGCTACGGGACAGATGCAGATGCTAAGAGTTTCAATTTTAACATTCTAAAAAAGCTTGACTCTACTAAAACTCAGTAAACCCCAAAACACACGCATAAGACTGTGATGGGTATTTAAGTGGCAGCTTTCCCCCAGACCCTAGGCAAAAATTGACACAGAGAAGAGGATCTGGGGTGGGGAGTGATGAGGGAGAGGGGAGGAGCTGACCTAGTGAGAGAAGTTGGCTGGCCCACTGGTTTCACTGGCACAGACAGGAGTCCACAGAAAAAAACACTCATGAATGAGAGTCCTCTGAGTGATACTGAGAACAGTCCCCAGGAGGGATTCCTAAGCAGGATATCATAATCATAATCATAATCATCATCTACTTACAAGCTGCCTCTTCTTGGAAGGCTCAACTCCTTCTGAAAAGCAAAACACAAACATAAGTTAGAGAGAAATAAGGACCCATCTGAGTCCTACAGGTCTGTACTAAATGTCCTAGAAGATTTATAGCATCATATCAATAATGGCAAAAACTCAATATTTCTAAATAATAACCTTTTTCTTTGTCTCTCAAATTTTAGTGAAATAATAAGCAGTCTGGTTAACTATCTATCATCTCCTCATTCTTCCTTCCCAAAAGGAATGTCTCACGGAATACTTGCAGCACTTTCACCACTAGATGGAACCAACTGGCCAATGAAGATTCCAGGTATTCACTGGGCCAGCCATCAATGGCTGATGAATTGTAAAGGACTCATATTATTAGAGTCAGTGATATGAAAGGAATGAAATGGAATATTTTCTTTAATTATAAAATATTTTTGACAAATAAATAAGTACAGAAAATAATATCACAAAGAGATGACTATACACACCACTGACATGAGAAATAACCCTTGCAATAGCAGATGGGCCCCTGTGACTTGCTTTCTAAATTTATCAAGTCCCACCTCCCACTAGTCTCCACTTAACAACTATTCTTAATTTTTTGTTTATCTTCTCCATAAGTGTCTTTATTTTTTATTACATATATCCATAAATTATTAGTATTGTTTTATTCATTTTTAAATTATATACTTAAAACACTGTATATATTCATCTGCTGACATCAATCTACATTATAATTAGGAGATTCACCCATGTGAATATATTTCACTTTAGTTCATATATCTATAGTACAGTAGTCCAGTCTATAGATTTTTATAGTATTTATTTATCCATTCTCCAGTAAATGGAAATTTAATTTTCTTTCCATGTTTTTCTTCTCCATCAAAACAATGTTCCTATAAACATGCTGTACTTGCTTCCTCATGCACATGTATAAAAAGTTTCTTGGAAGTATACACTTAGATGTGGCATGAACTGAGTCAGAAACTGCATCAGAAATTGCTCCCAAAATGACTGTACCAATTTACCTTTCCCCTCCAACACTTCCTAAGAGTTCTCCTTTCCAGACCTGTCTCCCAAACTCCTGACACTTATAATCAATTGCCTTCTCAACATTTCAAATCCAAAGTGTCCAAAACTGAATGTGTTCTCTCCACCAAAACGGACTCCAACCATAGCCTTTCCCCATCTCAGATGACGGTAATTCTATTCTTCCTGTTGTTCAGACCAAAACCCTGGACATCTGGACTCTTGTTTTTGACACACCCCACATCCCATCCAACAGGAATTCTTAATGGCTTTACATTTAAAATACAGCCAGAATACAACCATTTTTCACTATCTCCAAAGACTTACATGCTTACAATCTCTTAACCAAAAACTTTGGATTTAGTCATGTTTTAGAAATCAGAATTGGGGGTGGGTAATTAAAGTAATAGCATACACACACACACACACACACACACACACACATATATAATATATAACACCCTCAACAAAGACTAGGTCACCAACAAAATACATCAAAAACATTAAGATTTCTCCAGTAAAGTGTATGACAGCCACAATAAATGTGATAAAAACTCTAAAGAGTCTCAGTTCAGTTTTGTCACCAGAAGAGTTCAAATTAGGTCAGGTTTTACTGCTAAATGAGTTACAGAATCTCTTGGGTTTTGCTATTACAATCTAAGCCACCATGGTCTCTCCCCAGCCTCACAACTGTCTCCAACTGGTATCCCATTCCT
>NW_006776468.1:1186326-1192401 GCF_000442215.2 Lipotes vexillifer | reverse complement strand
ATTCCTGCTTCTATCCTTAACCCACATGGTCTATTCTTAACAGAGTGATCCTTTTAAAGGTCAGTAAGATCACAACACTCCTACTCAAAATCCTGGAATGGCTCCCCATTTCATTCAAGAATAAAAGTCAAGACCTAAATGAGTGACCCACCACCCTTCCCCAGTATCTCTCTGACCTCCTCTCTCCCATGCACACTTGCACATTTTGATCCAGCCACACTGGACTTTACTGTTTGTCAAACACATTCGGTATTCTTCTGCCTTAAAGCCTTGTGCTAATCTGTGCACTCTGCCTAGAATGCTCCTCTTCCCCAAATATTTCCTTGGCTACAGCTTTTTTCCTACAGCTTTCAAATCTCTTGGCTCAATTTTCACCTGAGTTCTTAATGAAGCCTACTACCCTGATAGCTCTATATAACATTACAACGTATTTTCCACCCCATCACACTCTTACTCCACTCTGCTTTTATAACCAATACACTTTCCATACACTTACCACTTCTAACGTACTATGTAATTTACTTGTTTATAATGTTTATTGTTCGTTTTCTGTCTTTCCCCACTAAAATCTAAGCTCCATGAGTGCTGGGATCTTAGTCTGCTTTATTTAGTAATGTACCTCAGCAACTTAGAACAGTGACTGGCAAGTAGTAGATGCTCAAAAATTTGTTGAACAAATGATTTCACACACTCGCCAATACCTGGCATTTGTTAGACTTTAATTTTTGTCAATCTAATGGCTGTGATCATATCACAGTACGGGTTTAATTGCCATTTCCCATAATTACTAGTGAAGCTAAACAGTGTTTTATATGTTTATTGGCCATTAGGGTTTCCTCAACTGTGAATTGCCTATTTACAATCGTCCCTCAGTATCAGCGGGGGATTGGTTTCAGAACTCCTGGCAGATACTAATACCTGCAGATGTTCAAGTCCCTTAGATAAAACAGCACCATACAGTACAGTTGGCCCTCCATATCTGCAGCTGGGGAGCCTGCCAAGACGCAGGGTCAAGTGTATATCCCTGGCCTATTTTTCTATTAGGTTTTCTATCTTTTTTCTTATTGAGTATAGGCATTTACCTAATATATTCTGGATACTAATTATTTGTGGATTATATTCACTGAAAATGTTCTCTCAGTCTTTATGTTTTTAATGGAGCCACCAAAGAATTTAATTTTTATATCATCAAATCTATTATTCTCCTTTATATTATCTATTTTTACATATAAGAAATACATCCCTAAGACTCCTCGCTCCCAATGCAGAGAACCCAGGTTCGATCCCTGGTCGGGGAACTAGATCCCGCACACATGCCGCAACTAAGAGCTCGCATGCCTCAACTAAGACCCAGAGCAGCCTAAATAAATATTAAGAAATACATCCCTGACACACAGAGACATGAATACATTTACTTATATTTTCTTCTAAAAGATTATAGGTTTACTTTTCACACTAAGGTTGTGAATATACCTGGAACTTATTTTTGCATATGGTGGGAGATAGGAATCCCATTATATTTTTTTCTATAGGAGTGATCAATTATCCCAAGCCATTTATTAAATGATATGCAATGTCAGTTCTGTCATATATTAAGTTTCCATGTACACAGGGGTGTCTTTCTTGACTATATTCTATTCCACTGTGCTGTCAGCCCCTGTGCCTATACCACGCTGTTTAATTGGTATAGCTTGACAATAAATCTTGATATTTGTAAGGCACGTCCACTCACATTGTTATTAGTCCTCAAAATTATGGGAGTTATTCTTGGGACTCTGCTCTTCCATATAAATTTTAGGATCAAGTTGTAGATTAAAACTTGACACTGCACTCAATTTAGAGGATAACTGACACATTTATAATACAGACAACTGCTATATAAGAACATGGTAAATCTCTCCATTTATTTAGGTCTTCTTTAATATGTTTTAATAAAGTTTGATACATTTTCACATAAAGATTATACAAACCTTTTGTTATATTTATTTCTAGATAGCTTACATTTTCTTGTTGCCATTATAGTGTACTTTTTAACTAAATCAAGAGTTGTATTTCATTACACCAGTAACACCATTTTCTTCCCAATACAATATGAAAATTTTCAAACACAGGAAACAGAAAAGTTGAAAGATTTGTACAGTGAACATCCATATACGCACCCACAACCCAGACTGTACAACTGTTAACATTTTGTGATATTTTCTTTGTCACATATTTAGCCATCTATCCACCCATTTGGGTTTTTTAAAATATTTATTTATTTATTTATTTATTTATTTTGGCTGTGCTGGGTCTTAGCTGCAGCACGCGGGATATTCGCTGCAGCACGCGGGATATTCGCTGCAGCACGCGGGATATTCGCTGCAGCACACGGACTCTTAGTTGCGGCATGCAGACTTCTTAGTTGCGGCATGCGAACTCTTAGTTGCAGCATGCATGCGGGATCTAGTTCCCCAACCAGGGATCGAACCCGGGCCCTCTGCACTGGGAGCGAGGAATCTTTTTTTTTTTTTTTGGCTGCGTTGGGTCTTCACTGCTGTACATGGGCTTTCTCTACTTGCAGCGAGCAGGGTCTACTCTTCGTTGTGGTGCGTGGGCTTCTCATTGCAATGGCTTTTCTTGCTGAGGAGCATGGGCTCTAGGGTGTGCGGGCTTCCGTAGTTGTGGTGCACAGGCTTCAGTAGTTGTGGTTCATGGGCTCTAGAGCACAGGCTCAGTAGTTGTGGCACACAGGCTTAGCTGTTCTGCAGTATGTGGGATCTTCCCAGACCAGGGCTCAAACCCGTGTCCCCTGCAGTGGCAGGCGGATTCTTAACCACTGCACCACCAGGGAAGTCCCTGGTTTTTTTCTGTTGTTGTTATTTTGTTTTTGGGTTTTTTTTAATGCATCTCAAAGTAGACTGTGGACATCAGTACACATTTCAGTATGTATATCATTAAGTAGAATTCAGTATTTGTTTACAACTTTTCATGTTGGGTTTTTTTTTTTTAAGGTAAACGCTGAACTGCACAAACCTTAGGTGTACCAATGAATAAGCATGATAAATGTATATGCTCAGATAACCTAAATCCCTATCAAAATACAGAATATTTCCATCAATTCAGAAAGTTTTATCATGTCCTTTCTTGGTAAATCTCCAACAAACCACTATTCCCTTGCCCCAAGCAAATACTATTCCCATATTTTCACCATAGATTTTTTTTCACCAGAGCTTCGTATCAATGGAATTATACAAATATGAACCTCTTTATATAACCCCTTCTTTCACTCAGTATAGTGTTTCAGAAATTCATCCATGTGGTTGTATATAACAGTACCAATATCCAATCATATTAATATACCACAGTTTATTAATCCTTTCTCCTACTAATGGACATTTGAATTATATCCAGTTTTGAGCTATTAGCATTCCTGTACAAGTCTTTTTAATAGGCCTATGTCTCATTTGTCTTGAGTAAATAAGAGTGCAATTGCTGGGTTATAGGACAGATGTATGTTTAGTTTTATAAGAAACTACCAGATCTTTTTCTAAAGTGATTATACCATGTTACACTTCCATTAACAATGTATGAGAGTTTCAATTGCTCCACATTCTAGCTAATATAGGTTACCCTCGTTAATAATATAAGAATTGCTCTACATTTATGCCAAGATATGATATCAGTATTTTAAATTTCAGCCATTCTTGTGAGTGTGTAGCGGTATCTCACTGTGGATTTGCATTTTCCTGATGAATAATGATGTTGAGCATCTTGTAATGTGCTTATTAGCCATCAGTACATATTCTTGTATGAATTACCTTAAAATATTTTGCCCCTTTTATAACTGGACTATTTATCTTTTTATTATTGAGTTGTAAGCGTTCTTCATATATTCTAGATGCAAGTCCTTTATTAGATATTTTGAAGAGTATTTTCTCCCAGCCTGTGGCTTGTCTAGTGAAGTTATAAGTGGTGTCTTCTTTTTTTTTTTGCCATGCCACATGGTTTGTGTGATCTTGGTTCCCCGACCAGGGAACAAACCCGTGCCCCCTGCAGTGGAAGTGTGGAGTCCTAACCACTGGATCACAAGGGAATTCCCATAAGTGGCGTCTTTTTTTTTTTTTTTTTGAAAAAGACAGATTTTTCTTGTCCTCATGGAGCTTACAGTCTAATGGGAAGAAAGACAGTAACTGAGCCATCACAAACATAACTAAAGTAGTTACAAGTTGGGTTCAGTGCTCAAGCAGAGAATAACAGGGGCGAGAGAAGTTGATTTCATTTTTATCAAAATGACACAAGCATCTGGTTAAAAAAAAACACACAAACACTATAGAACAACTTCGAATATAACAAACAATCCTTTCATCCTCTCTCCTCAACCTTCAGTTCCACGAGGCTACTTTTAACCTTCCTCTTTTAATTCTTCTGCTGATTGACCTCTATTTCTCTAGATAATATGCTTCTGTCCTCTTTTTTTTAATTTTACTTATTTTTTTATACAGCAGGTTCTTATTAGTTATCCATTTTATACATATTAGTGTACATATGTCAATCCCAATCTCTCAATTCATCACACCACCACCATCCCCCACCATAAGCGGCATTGTTTTTTTTTTTTTTTTTTTTGCGTTACGCGGGCCTCTCACTGTTGTGACCTCTCCCGTTGTGGAGCACAGGCTCTGGACGCGCAGGTTCATCAGCCATGGCTCACGGGCCCAGCCACTCCGCGGCATGTGGGATCTTCCCGGACCGGGGCACGAACCTGTGTCCCCTGCATCAGCAGGCGGACTCTCAACCACTGAGCCACCAGGGAAGCCCATAAGTGGCATCTTTTGATGAACAAAAGTTTTTACTTTAACGAAGGTCAATTTGCCAGTAATTTTTTAATGGTTAATGCTTTTAGTATCTTGTCTAAGAAAACTCTGTCCATGCCAAGGACATAAAAATATTTTCCTACATTTTATTTCCATATGCTTTATGGTTTTAGCCTTTATGTTTAGGTCCACATATGTTTATGATCCAAGTCTGAATTAATTTTGGGGTAATATGTGAGATCGGGTTAAGGCTCATTTTTTTTCCATATGCTATCCACTTATTCCAGCACCATGTATTAAAAACACTATCTTTTTCTCAACAGATTGCTTTGCCACCTTTGTTGAAAATCAAATTGTAATAGAATGGGCTATTTCTGGCTCTCTACTGCACTCTACTGATCTATTTTTCTAGCCTATGCCAGCACCACACTTTCTTGATCATGTAGCTTTATATCAAGTATTGAAGTCAGATCATGGGGTGCTTTAACTTTGTTCTTTTTCAATATTGCTTTGGATATTCTAGATTCTTTGCATTTCGATATGAATTTTAGAAACAGATTATTCACTTTTACCCAAAAAAGGCCTGCTGGAATTACAGACCAATTTGGAAAGCAGTGACAGCCTAATATGGAGTCTTTATATCCATGAACACAGTATTTCTCCACTAACTTAGACCTGCTTTAATTACTCTAAGCAATGTTTCATAGTTTTCAGCAAAAAGATCTTGTACTTCTATTGCTAAGTTTATCTCTAAGAAGATTTTTTTTTTTTTTTTTTTTTGCAGTACGTGGGCCTCTCACTGTTGTGGCCTCTCCCGTTACGGAGCACAGGCTCCAGATGCGCAGGCTCAGCGGCCATGGCTCACGGGCCTAGCCGCTCCGCGGCATGTGGGATCTTCCCAGACCGGGGCACGAACCCGCATCCCCTGCATCGGCAGGCAGACTCTCAACCACTCCGCCACCAGGAAAGCTCAGAAGATTTTTTTAAATTGAAGTATAGTTGTTGTATAATATTACATAAAGTTATGATGATTTTTGAAGCTATTGTAAATAAAATCTTTATTTCACTTACCAATTGCTTGCTTCTGGTATGGGAAAGCAATCAATTTTTTACATATTAACTGTATATATTACAACTTAAATTCATTATTATAGTTGTAATGACTGTTTTGTACATTCCCTAGGATTTTTCTATATAAACAATCATGTTCTCTATAAATAGTTTTACTTCTTTCCACTTTCTAGGATTGTCTGTGGTACACATCCTTGCCTTGTTTCTC
>NW_006776468.1:1182513-1186316 GCF_000442215.2 Lipotes vexillifer | reverse complement strand
GGAAAGAGTTCAACATTTTACTACTAAATATTATGTTAGCTGTAGATTTTTCATAGGCCACTTTGATCAAATTGATAAAGTTCCTTTCTATTCCTAATTTGTTTAGAGTTTTTATCAGTAATGAGTATTGATTTTGCCAAGTACTTTCTCTGCATATGCTGAAATAATCCTATGGTTTTTCTCCTCTATTCTGTTAATGTGGTGAATTACAGTGATTGACTTTCTAGTATTAGACTAATCTCGCATTTCTGGGTTAAACCCAACTTTGTCAAATACACCATTAGATTATCTTTGCTAATATTTTGTTAATGATTTTTACACCTATGTTCAGAAGGGATAATGGTCTCCAGTTTTCTTTTATTATAATGCCTTTGTCAGATTCTGGTATAACAATTATGCCAGCCTCCTAAAACTGGCTGTGAAGTGTTCCTGCCTCCTCTATTTTCTAAAAGAGTTTGTGTAAGATTGGTGTTATTTCACTAATAAAAACATCTGGGGTCTGGAGGCTTTTCTTTAGGATTTTTTGCCTATACGTTAATAAATAAGATTGGCCTACGTACCTTTTCTTCTCAGATTGTCCTTGTCAGTTTTGGCTTCATGGTTATACTATCCTCTTAAAATGTGCTAGGAAAGTGTGTCCTCTTTTTCTATTTTCTGAAACAACCTATGTAACACTGGGAATATCATTCTTTGAACCTACATGACAGTTCTGGCTTCTTGAATAGTTTAAATAGATAACATGAGGTGGATTTATATTTGGGGCAATAACAATAAACAAAAATTCTATAAACAAGGAAATGCATCATGGAAATCCATCCCTTCTGCATTCCTTACCCACTTCTTGCACCTACACAAAAGCCTACATTTGCAAGATGGATGCCCAGGGTTCCAGATCAGTACATTCTGTGCCAAGCTTTCCAGTACCATACAGACAGGCCTAAGGAAAGGAGAAGAAGAACTGGTCTCCAATCAGATAAAGGTAGAGTCCAAGGAACAATGATTTCCCAGTCCTCCCTTTCCCAGAGAATATTCATAGCAGGCTGGGGAAGAAAGCTGCATAATCAGGAAATTTGGCTGAGGTAAGAAGAGCATTCATTTAGGCAAATAACCATAAATTCTCTGACTCGTCACTTACTCTTAGAAAGTAGGATGGTAATATCTTACAATACATTACAACATCAGGTGAAGCCTGTCCCATCCAACCTTCTCTGACCTACTAGTTATCTCTGGACTCACGATGTTCTGATCAGCATTCTGAACACATTCAAGTCTATCCCACCTTGAGATAAGAAAAAATTTCCCTTAATTACTACATACCCCTCTTCAACCACTGCCTTATCAATTCTTTTTTCCCTTCACAGTCACACTTCTTGAATGAGTTGTCTACATTCACTGCCTCCAATGTCTCACCTTCTATTTTCTTCAACACACTGCAGATATCCCGAGACCTTACCACCCCATTTAAGCCATTCTTGCCAGGTTACCAATGGTCCCTATGTAAAGAAACTTTGCTGCATTTTTAGTCTACCTTTTCTTTTTTGGGCTTGACTGCTCAGCAGCATCTGACAGTATTATTCATTCTTCTGTTTCGAATGACTTTTCTATCCATGAAATCACACTCCCCTGTTTTACCTCTTATCACTACTTAAACAACTTCCTTCATCTTAGATGCTCAAATGCTGATTGTCCTTAAAGCTCTCCCTGGAAACTCCTCTCTACACGCATTTTACAGATGATGCCAATATTTGTATCTTCATCCCAGATCTCTCTCCACTATACAGTTGTATATAGTTTTATATACAACTACCTTGTCCTTAATATGTCTGAAAACTCAACTTATCTTTCTGTGCAAACTTGCTCCTTCTCTGTTTTCCATTTCAGTGATGGTACCACCAAACTCAGAGTCATTCTCGATTCTTCACTTTCTCTCACACTACACATCCAATTATTCATCAAGCCTTGCCAGTTTTACCTCCAAAATATATACCTTTAGTCAATTTCACTTTACTTCCACTGCTATGTCTCCTAGTCCAAGCCAGCATCATCCTGTAACATTGTCCTAACCGACCTCACTTTAGTTTTGTTCCCCTTGATTCTTAATGTTATATCAATGTAAATATCATGTAATAAGTATCTATTTTCTAAGTGGTAATATATGAGTTTAACAAAACAAATAATGCAGTCAAAAAGATCTTTTTAAAATGCAGAACTGACTGGGTGATTTCTCTTCTTAAAAACCCTTAATAACCCTTAACGGATAAAGTCTAAAATCCTTCCTGTGGCCTATAGGGCACTGCCTAACTGCTACTGTCTTCCTCTCTAGCATCATTTGCACAATTCTCCAGGCTTGTTGGAGTTTTGATCTTTTAGACACACCATACTCTCTCTCACCCTCAGGGTTTCACAGCTATTGTTCTCTCTGCCTTTTCCTTTGCTCTTTTTATACATTCTTGGACCTTAGCTTAAACCTCATTTCCTCTGAGATTTCCCTATACACACTTTCCCCAGCCTACCTCTATTTAATTCCAAAACTTTACTATAATTAGTTGTTTAATTGTCTGTTTTCTGAGACTGACTGTTAGCTGGAGGAGGAGAGATCATTCTTGCTCACAATGGCATTACTAGCACCCAGCACAATACCTGGCCTAGTAAGTACCAAATGAATGTTTGATGAATAAATCAGTGAATCAGTAACGTAAGTAAATGGTATTTACTATTATCACTATCATCATTATAAGGCTCACATAGGGTCTTGCTCATTTGGAGTTATATTGATGAAAACTGTCAACTGCAATTAGGTCAGCAAAAGAGGCTTTACTAGAGAAAGGATATACTCTGCTATCACTTATATTATTTACTGACAGTCTTCAGGATGGTAGCTATTATTCCACTGTTTGTTTTTGTTTTGCTTTGTTTTTTTAAAGCTTTCAGGAGAGGGAAACAAACAAAACAAAACCATTACCTACCAAGGAAATCCACTTTTATACCATTTACTAAGTGGCCTTAAAAGTACCATTATTCCTGAATACAAGCTTTTCCTCCGCTCTGGCAGCAAGCATTCTGCTGCGATGCACAAAAACCTCCCTTTCCTGTGTAGCAAATGTACCATTACAACTGCTCTGAACATTATGGCGTTTTAGCTCCACTTATTTACACTTGAGTGAGAGTGTATCTTGAGGTCAGGAACCAAGGGGAAATCAACGTATATGTAGCTATGGTGTGCCTATGAAACTCTAATGTATTTCACTCCTCTTGTTCCATTAAATTCAGATGTCCTCACCCTGAGAACAGGTTCCAATGACAAAATATTTACATTATACAATCATATTAAGAAACATGGGAAAGAGCACAAAATTTTAAGTTAAGAAAACTAGGTTCATGTTATGGCTCAATGACATATAACTTCTGTGGCCTGGGATTTCACCTACCTCTAAAGCTCAGATATAGTGCTTATAAAGGTCAAATAAAATAATGTATACAAAAGTATTTTATTCTATAAATTGTGACACAGATGATATGTGTTATTCTCATATGAATACTGAAAAACAGTAAAAAGAGGCTGATGATCCTAACAGGATATTTCTACATGGTATAACGAACTCAGGGCTCAGAGTCAAAAAAATATTTAAACACAGTTCTACTATTTACTTTGCTCATAAATCCTGGTCAGTCATTAAAAGCCTTTCTAAATCTCATTTTTCTTATCTGCACACCTGAGATAAAAATACCTATTTTGGGCTTCCCTGGTGGCGCAGTGCTTGAGAGTCCGCCTGCCGTTGCAGGAGACGCGGGTTCGTGCCCCG
>NW_006776468.1:1120225-1182127 GCF_000442215.2 Lipotes vexillifer | reverse complement strand
AAAAAAAAAAAAAAAAAAAAAAAAAAAAAAATACCTATTTTGCCTATCTCATAAAAGTTATTCCAATAAGAAAACACATTTAAAAGCTTAAGGTTTTCATAAAAAAGATGCTCCATATCATATGTCATCAGGGAAATGCAAATCAAAATAATGAGACAGTACTACACACCTATAAGAATGGACAAAATCTGGAACACTACAACACCAAAAGCTGGTTAGGATATGGAGCAACAGGAACTCTTATTCACTGCTGGTGGGAATGCAAAATGGTACAGCCACTTTGGAAGACAGTTTGGCAACTCCTTACGAAACTAAACATACTCTTATTTTATGACCCAGCAATTGCACTAGGAGCTGAAAACTTATGTCCACACAAAAACTTGCACACAGATGTTTGTAGCAGCTTTATTTATAATTGCTAAAACTTGGAAACAATCAAGGTGTCCTTCAGTAGGTAAACAGATAAATAAACTGTGGTATATCTAGACAATGGAATATTATTCAGCACTAAAAAGAAATGAGCTATTGAGCCATGAAAAGGCATGAAGGAAAATTAAATGCATATTACTAAATGAAAGAAACCAATCTGAAAAGACTACATACTGTATGATTACAACTATATGATGTTCTAGAAAAGGTAAAACTATGGACACAGTAAAATGATCAGTGGTTGCCAGGGGTGGGGGCACGGGGAGATGAACTGGCAGACCACAGAGGATTTTTAGAGCAGTGAAAATACTGTGTACGATATTATAATTATGGATATGGCATTATACATTTGTCCCAACCCACAGAATATATAACACCAAGAGTGAATCCTAAAGTAAACTAAGGCCTTTGGGTGATTATGATGTGTCAATGTAGGTTCATCCTTGGTTAAAAAAAAAAAAAGTACCATTCTGGTGAATGATATTGATAATGGGGGAGGCTATCGTGTGGGGGCAAGGAGTATATGAGAAATATCTGACCTTCCTCTCAAATTTGCTGTAAACCTAAAATTGCTCTAAAAACAAAATACAGTCTTTAACCACCACCCCCCCAAAAGAAGCTTAGGACCTGACAGTTTGGATTATCATTAATAATAATAAGTTGCATTTTTCTAATCTGACCTACCTCCAACAAGGTTTAAACGCTAATGGATGAATTGCTGACTCTGCTCCCAAAACTCAAGGATATATTGTTTAGAGTCTCTAAAATTTTTATTACCGTGTTGGATCCCTCAAGTTGACATATTTTGACAGTCTGCCGAAAATGATATATCTCTCTTTTCTTGAACTATATTCTGAAGCTGCAAAGAAAGCTGTACATACTAAATTCTAGAGAAACAACCCCTCACTCCCTTTCACTTGTCCACAAAACAAACTTCTAAAGGTATTACATACAAAATAAGATGGTGCTCTTCACATGAGGAATCACTATCTATATGCATTACTCATTATTCACAATGACTAAACCCATAAAATATTTCCAAAGAAACGACAAAGGCCAAGTGTCTAAAGGCAACAACCACTACCCCCACAAGTAAATATGCAAGCCAAGAGTCACAAGGCTTGTGTTTGTCCTTTATATCAATAGCCACCAGCATGGAGATAGATGACTGTGGGTTAAAACTATCTCTGCCTGAGACAGCTCCCAAACTGAGTCTCCCTCACCACATTTTCTATTTGAATTCTCACTTATATTTATTTATTCATTCATTCACTCATTCATTCATTCCTCTTCCACTGAGTAGCTGCACTCTTCCCAGAAAAGGAAATTAACAGCATTTAAGAAACATAACTCAATCTTCCACTCCACTGGAAGTGGATAGGGGGTTGGGTTTTGGAGACAAATTCTCAACTAACATATAAAAGCAAGGCAGGGGTTGGGAGGTGAGGGCATTCTCCACAACTGAAAGACTAGAGATCTCTTTACAGAACTTGTAATTAAACCCATATAGTGTGCCTAACATAAATAACACTGTTTGAGGTAAGAGCAGGAGTAGAGAACAACACTCTAGGGGCCACTCAGAATCCACTGCTGATGAAAATACCATCCTATACTTCGGTGACCAACTGGATGAGAGAAGACAGCAAATACTTTTTTACTCTTATTGAAATACACTAAAATACAGAAAAATGCACATAAGCATACAACTCAAATTTTCACAAACTGAACACACTAGTGTAACCAACAGCCAGATTTTTTTAAAATGAATTATTACCATCAATCCAGAAGCATCCTCATGTCCCTTCTTCCAGTCACTACCTACACTCCCCAGGAAAACCATCTTCTTGATTTCTAAACTTTATAGGTCAGTTTTGCCGTTTTGTCATTTTCTTTACACGGAATATAGACTACATACTCTTCTCTGTCTAGCACTTATGTTCAACATATGCCCAATTCGAGTCCCAGAAGGCAAAAAGTAAATGCAGATGTTAACAATATCTGAAGAGATAATGGCTAAGAAATTCCCAAAACTGATAATAGCAATGAATACACAATATATAGGAAGCAAAATGTACCCCAAGTAGGATTAATTTTTTAAAAATCTAGACCAGGTAAATGATAATAATATTGAAAAACACCAGGGACTTCCCTGGTTAAAAGAGTCTGTCTGCCAATGCAGGGGACACGGGTCCGAGCCCTGGTCTGGAAAGATCCCACATGCTGCGGAGCAACTAAGCCTGTGCGCCACAACTACTGAGCCTGTGTGCCACAGCTACTGAAGCCCGTGCACCTAGAGCCTGTGCTCCACAACAAGAGAAGCCACCACAATGAGAAGCCTGTGTGCACCACAACAAAGAGTAGCCCCTGCTTGCTGCAACTAGAGAAAGCCCACGTGCAGCAACGAAGACGCAACGCAGCCAAAATAAATAAATAAATATTTTTTAAAAAGAAAAACACCAAAGACAAAAATAAATCTTAAGAGACAGAAAATAAGATCCATAACCTTCAATGGAATGACAATTAGAGTATCAATATATTTCTCAATAGCAATGTTGGAAACCAAAAGATAGCTGAATAATATGTGCAAGTCTGAGAGAAAATGACTATCAACACAAAATTGTGTACCTATACAAACCATCTTTCAAGGTCAAAAGTATTTAAAACAGACATTTAAATAAATATAAGTATTTACTACTAACATAACTATACTAATGTTAAATGACATACTTTAGGAAGAAGAAAAATGATCCCAGGAAGAAAGTCTAAGACCCAAAAATGAATATTGACCAAGAAAACTAGCAAAGATACATTAAATCTCAGTTAAGTACTGACTGTATAAAATAACAATAGAAATATCCAACTTGTGGAATTTTTAAAAAAGAACTAAACTACTGGACAAAAATAGCATGTACGTTTGGAGGGGGTGATGAGAAGGAAGGAGTCCTTATGTTGTTCAGGAGGGGGTTAAAATCTGAACTTGTTCTAATTCACCAGTAGAGTTGGAAAAATCAAATAAGAACACAAGCCAAAAAACTCTACCAATATTTTTAAATGGCAAAGAAGAAAAGGAGCTATAAGGCATGGAAATGCAGGACATGGAATGTAAGAAATAATATGGCAGAAACAGTTCATAACAAATGTAAATAGACAAATTCACCAGTTTGCCCGGGGGGTGGGGGTAGTGGTAACTTACTGATTGCCATTTGCAACAGACACCCCAAAGGCAAAACTACATTGGAATGGTTGGGATAGTTGGTCTTAGAAAAACTAACAAAACAGATCTCAAATGATATAGAAAGGAAACACATCAAACTAGTAGACCAACTTATTAAAAGAAAAGCAAAGAATCAAGGGAACAGAGATCTTCAAGACATTAGAAAAAGAAAAGGAGGAAAGCTAAGAAAGACAGAAAAGGAGGAAAGCTAATTAAGACATATATATTGCAAACTCAAATACTTTCAGAGGCCAGTAAGGTAATATATTTCATCAAATCTGAAAAAACTACTAATTTCAAGGGATGTCATTATTTTAGGTATCAGAAAAAAAAATTGTAAGCAAAACAAAATAACCACTGCCAGTTAAAGTATAACACACCATCAAAAGTAACATACTATAACTTCAGAGCTGTTAAAAAGTAAAAAGATGAGAGCCTTAGAAATGATAAAATACAGTAAATGTATGAAGCTACAAAATATAAAATGAGAAAGGATTGGTGAGGCCTGTATTGGTCAATTTTTCTTAAAATCTCCAAAAGTAGTTAAATAAAACACATCTACAGGAAGTGGTTCACAGTCCTCCAAATTGTGATCTTCACACAGGAGAATACAAGAATTTAATTCAGAGATGATAAGGGGTTGAAATTTTAGAATATCATAAGATTTCTAGGTGAAACAACTCCACCTATAAAAATATGCACTGCTTAGGGAAAATATGCTGTTAAAAAAAGAGCAAAGAGAACTCTAAAGATCTGAAGCTGCTTCAATTATCCTTTTCTGCAAAGATGTTGAAATTATCCATGATGACATTAGTTGCTACATGGGGATGATGACCAGAGGTTGATAGGTAAAGAAAGGAGAGAACAACATTCAAGAATGGGAAACTTCTGGAGAAGATAAATGAATATGGAAAAAATAATCCAAAAAAATGTGATTTGGCTGTAACATAGGAGTACACTATAGAGCACAGAGGAAAAATAGGAAGTATACAGATAAATCACTCCATTTTTAAAGCCATTTAATTTACTGACATGAAGAAAATATTCATCAGCTTGATGCTTTGTGACCACCTAGAGGGGTGGGATAGGGAGGGTGGGAGGGAGATGCAAGAGGGAGAGGATATGGGGATATATGTATACATATAGTTGATTCACTTTGTTATACAGCAGAAACTAACACTGTAAAGCAATTATACTCCAATAAAGATGTTAAAAAAAAAAAGAGAGAGAGAAGAAGAAAATATTCAGTGGTGCTAAGAACTGAAGAGTACAAATTGCAATTTTTCTTATTTTATCAAACTTCCCACAAAAAGAATAACGGGGACTTCCCCGGCAGTCCAATGGTTCAGATTCTGCCTTCCAATGCAGGAGGCACGGGTCCTATCCCTGGTCAGGGAACTAAGATCCCACATGCCTCGGGGTGTGGCTAAAAATTAAAAAACAAAAACAAACAAACAAACAAACAAAAACGAAATTTAGAGCATCAGGAGGAAATCATTAGGTTACATGCTTATACATATGTCGTTATCTTTTTAAAAATGAAATAACTTTCAAAAAGAATGTTTGAAATCTAGCTGGTTCTTGAAGTTTGTTTTTAATAAATATTATACACACATTCCTTTTTTTTTTTAATTTTCTGTTTTATTTATTTATTTTTGCATTTTGGCCACGACGTGCAGCATGTGTGATCTAGTTCCCTGACCCTGCATTGGGAGCACAGTCTTAACCAATGGACCACCAGGGAAGTCCCCAAGATTTTGTTTTTAAGGACTAAAATCTAACCTGAATTGCATCTTGTACGGTGATCATAATTTATTAGGAGAGTCATAATTTTCAAAATGAAAAAAAAAATCCCAAGAATGCTTTGTCAACAGTACTTCCCAGTAGGCACTGTGCTGTCATATGTTCTCCAAAATGATAATTAAGTACCCCTGAATGATGGCACTTTTAAGCACTTTCCCTTTCAACATAAAAGGCAGAAAAGCAGAGAAGAAACATTACACAGTTTTTGCCTGAAGGCAATAATTTTATCAGCAGAGCATATCCTCAGTTCAGAATCTGGGCTCTCTATACAATGAAGACCAATTACTTTGTCTGCCTTATAGGCAAATACTTACTTAATGTAGAAATGATGGCGCTAAGAGAGTTGATAATAAGAGTTTGTTTATGGTGGTCAGGTGACCCTTCAAAGTTAAAATAATCTCCCATAAAGTTGACGGGGAAATAGAGCAAATATAAAAGCACCTTCTTCCATTCACAAAGGACTGCAGTCTCAAATATCTCACACTGCAGATGCTCCAAAAGTAGCAGTAGGATGAGAGCCAATTTTTACCATATGGAAGACCCAAACCTCAACTGCTCTTCAAGTAAAATGATGTTGTCAATCCCTACACAGGATGGAGACTCCTCCAGTTTTAAGGAAACATGCTCACAGAATCTCCCAGAGGTCTAAAAGGACCCAGGGATGCTGTAGTGTGTGAATGTGCAGGTTGAAACCACTACAGATCTTTTTCTAATAAGTAGGAAGCCAGTTTGAAAAAGAAGAGAGAAGAGAGAAGCAGAGAAGCTGAGAAGCTGAGCAAAAGACTCTAGATTACCCAACTCTGAAAGCCATCCAACCTATGGATACACCTGAAAATGCAGATAACACCTACTTGTCATCAACCTCATAATGATTGACTGAGATAATGTATAGTTTAACGATATAGGAAACAAAACAGGCACACAGTGAATGCACTATTTACTATACTGATACCTCCCAGGAAACCTAGCAAAGAAAGCCGTGTGATCAAAGTAGGGTGTATCTCGGCTGATTTTCTGGAAAACTTTTAGGAAGTCTAACTTATTCACCAAAAAGCTATTAGTAAGGCCCAGATATTCATTTGGATTTTCATCTTCTAATCTGAGGTAACCCAGTAGATTATCTGTACCACTGGGTACACTTTAGCTTTTGCGTTTATGTACACAAATCTAAAACCAACTTTCAAAGTTTTACGTTAACAATTTACCTGTTTAAAACAAATAATCTAAACTTCTGCTTTTCAAGCATTACTTCTATTTCAGCATGTTCCAATGCAGCCTTCTGGAGAATAAACTTGAAAGTAAAAAAAAAAAAAAAAATGGGGTGTAAAAAAGAGGCTGTATGAAAACACTTTCCAGTGCTATGTAATCTGGCAGTTTGGAATTCCTGCTAGATAGAAACAAAGACTTGAAAGGAAGGGGCATCAGTAAACAGGGTAGTAGATATACTAGAGACTGACTCAGTCACTAGGGAGAAAATATTTAATTGATTTAGCACAAAACAGGCACAATAACTAAAAATATTTCCCATTCAACAAATAGAATTCCCTTTCTGAATCCTGGAAACTAAAGAGAAATAAAGAGATAAATAGGCAATGCAATTAAATATGCTTACAGAGCCGGCCATTTTCTATTAACAGCTACTCGAACACACAACACTATTTATCAGAGGTCTTCTGAGTACTTTATAGCAATTTCACAAAATACTCCCAGGAAATCAAATGACAAATCTCATGGAACCAATTGTACTAACAGGAGAAATTAAAATAAGGATTTGACTTTGAAAGCCCAGTCATCCTGGACAACTGCTGAAGATGCAGTGGGTGCTCCCAGTAGGCTCTGAATGTTTTCAATGTCATTAACTAGAAGCACAAATAAGAAGAGCTACAAATATCATTTGTTTAAATTTTACCAATCCTATACATTTTCTTTCCGAGCACTTTAAAGAAACCAAAACAATGTTAATTCAGGATGATTAAAAAGACCCTAGGTGCTTTGTCAAAAAGTGCTTTACAAATGTCAAACAAACAAAATAAAAACAAGAGAAACAGCTATATTTCATGACAAGAACTTTACAGGTTGACTGATTAGCTCAGCGTTTTATACCGAAATCTTTACTATGTCAATCCTTTAAAACGTTCGATGATGAACTAAATGAAGCTGGTTTGTTCTTTATTAATAAGACTAAGTCAGGATGATCTACTTTACAAAGCATAAAAAAATTAATTATCAAATTTAAAAGAGTTGTAGTATGTACTCTTTTAGTGCTAAAGGTACTCATTAAAACTCAGCTGAAGGTTGTCTACCAGTCTATTTCCCCCTCATTGTTATATTTTACTTACCTCTTCATGTACCAAATTATCCAAGACTTAAGGAGAAGGCTTCCAAAACAGGTGTCAGATACATGGCCATCACATATGGCTATATTGTATGTATGTATGCAAAGTGATAATTTAGAAAAGTTCATAAAACTATGTGTAGGGTCACACAAATATGTGAATTAATTAAGGGAGGGATAGGTTGGGAGGCAGGCACAGTGGTCAGGAACAGAATATGTTTACTGTAAACAATCTGTCAGCAATAATGTCTGGTGTCCAAAATTAGGTGTGCATCCTGCATAGGCCTGATTTAATTTCTCCACTCAATATAATATAAGTAAACCCAAGCAGCACGTTTTTTCTATCAAAGTAGAAAGGTCTTAGATGATTTCTCTAATTATAACTATACATAATATAGAGGAACTTAGTACCATTCTACCCTGCCTCAAATGAATTAAATAAAATTTAAGCTATCTGTTCAGTACATTTTCAATAGGCAGCAAGAGGAAGGAGATCAGTAAAAAGGCTTTCTGTTACTCACCTGTAACCCTCTCCTTTGTAGAATACTGGAATCATCCATAATAGACAGCAGACCAAAAAAAGCCACTCTCCAGTTAGTCAACCACTAGTGCCTACTTGCTTATCGCTGGGTAAAGAGGCAAACAATCAAGCCTGCTCTCCATGCTGTGCCCACTGCTCCACTAAACCAGCTCTGTCTCAGTCCAGCGTGAGTACACAATCACTGCCTCACACCAGAGCCACGTCTTTCTTCACAGCAGTCCAGATAGATCTCATCTGAATCACCATCAAAAAAGGGGGAAATTTTTCATATTTGTTTTTCTCTTGCATACATACCCCTTTGGTTGAAAAGATCTGAAGTACCAAGAAAAGAACAAAGATCCCGGAAAAAAATTCCAATCTTTAACATCCTGACTTCACTGCTTATTAAAAAGGTTTGGCAAACAAAACAAGAGAGTCTCCACCTACAGCTACTAAGCTTATAAAATCCATGTCACGTTTTCCTTTCCAAAAACAAAACCACGTCACATACATTTTTTAAAAAGATAATTCTTCAGAAATACAAAGAAAAACACATTATTCTGGAGCTTTATTTTAAGCTTAGGCTGATATAAAACCAGTTATTGTTTTGACTAAGTCGGCAAAATTCCTTTCATCCTTTGTATAGACAAAGCAAATGTCAGATTCTTTCAATACTGTGACAGGCTCTTTTGTTTCTTTATCTCTAGATACGCTGGTCTTCACTTCTTGGACAGTCACGAAAGCCTTTCTTCAGGAGCTTAGGTCATTGCTAAGGTCGGCTTCCCTGTTCTTTTATGTCCTGGAGGGGGCTTGTACACGTTTGGTAAGTTCTGAGCATGGACAAATTCATTCATCTATTCATTGCTGATAGTACTGTCACAGGAAAAGCTCCCCATTCCATCAGACTTCTAAAAGGGCACAGCATGAAAAAGTCTAGTTTTACCCAGACTTTAATAATCTCAGAATCGTTTCTTTGGTCACTGGTTGTCATTTTCAAAGCAAGACTTCAGCCAAGTTTACAGATGCTTCTAGACTCTTAATTTATATATTTATAACATATACATATACATATATATATATATATATATATATATATAGAGAGAGAGAGAGAGAGAGAGAGAGAGAGAGAGAGAGTGAAAGGTTAGCTCTCATGATGTGATTTTGTCACTTAAACATCCCATAAGCAATGTTTCAAACTTTCCAATTTTATAGTAATTGCCAGAATCCTAGTAAACACAGGGGAAAGAAAACCAAGGCAAGTTAGTGATTTTTCTAGTAAGTCACAAAAGAACTGTTAGCAAAGGCAGCACTATATTCTTAGGAAGAGGGTTAAATACATTATCTACCAATTCACAATCACTGTTCTTCAAACTATAGGACATGGACAAATTATTCACTCTCCAAAGAATTTCAGAAGATATTAATCCAAATTTCCTAATTTGACAAATAAAGTTATATATAAAGCACCCTGAATCAGGCTGTTATACTCTCTAAGGAGTAAATATAGCAATAACTATAGGACAGATTCAGTCTGCACCTAACAAGGAGAAAAGGCTGCCCCTCCTATAATTATGGCAGCTGCACCAAACAGTCTGGGGCTTGAAGGAAGGTCTATTTACAAAATCTTTTTCTGGTCTTCTTACAACTGACTCTAGTCACAAGAGCTAGCCACACTGCTGAAAACTGCACACAAAGCAGGATCCATCTCTCTTTCATTCAGCAAAAACCTTCTAATCTTTAGCACAACCAGTGTGGTCTTTCATTGTGAGAGCTAATAAATCCACATCTCCATGGACTCCTTCCATCTGCTGCTTTAAACAACTAATGGATGGATTATGTCTATGGGGAAAACAAACACAAGACCTGAACAGACAGCTGATTTGCATAGGGTGTGTTATCTACTGTATGAGTATCTGCAAAGTCACAGGATTTTAAAGCTACAGAGCCTCTATCAAAATAGATTTTATTAACTAAAACACATACATCAGCAGAGAGGAAGTAGGAGTGAGCCTCTAATCTATCTATCCCTGTAGAAATAGAAATGGTGTATTCTGATAAACTGTTCAGGCCAGACATTCAAAATTCAAACTCTTCATTCATTTACTAATTCAGGAATCATTTATTATGCCAAGCATTGAGATGGGCAGTAGGGAAGGATTACCAAGATTAACATTACCCATAAACTAATAATTCCATTCTAGAAGATCTCAAGTCCAATGGGGAAGCCAAATAAACAAGTAATTATGATACAATGTGGGAATTATGACAAAGAGGACTCAATTCATTACATTGGGAAATCTACAAAAAAGGCTTCCAGTGCCAAGTGCCATCTGGTCACTGAAACAAACCTTATATGATTATCAGACCTTGGCCGTTACCTAAAGTACGCATAGCTTAAAAATCTTTAACCAGTCCTCACTAACCAAAAAATTAAGTAACAAACTCCTTCCCTTGGCATTCAAGGCACGCTATAACATACGAACAATAGATTTCATCTCCACCACTACCTTGCTGTAACCTTAGCCTTCCAATGAGAAAGAACAATGCACTGCTTCCTGAATACATACCATCCTCCTTCTTCTCTATCTCATATTCTTTGTGGTTAAACAGGAATACAATCATACACCTTATAGGACTGTTGAATAACTTAAACAACATATACCAATGCTTCTTAAACTTTTTCAATATTTCTAATGACAGTGTAGAATGCACCCTGCCCAAAATTTCCTGCCATAACCTGGCTTCTTTAAAGCCTCATGTTTTGTTCTTAAAATTCATACCAATTTTGCATTCTTCTCTCTAATCTAATAAACTTTCATTTTTAATACTAAAATAATATTTACAAATGCTGATTAAATTGTAGGAGACTGAAGAAGAGTAACCAGAGAGGTGGGAGGAAAATCAAGACTGCTAATGCTATCAAAGAAGCCAGGAAAAGAGTGTTCAGGGAGGGCTGAAGAGTAACAAATGCTGCCAAGAGACCCACCTCTAAAGAAAACCCCTGAATTTACTGACTTGGAAGTCATTGGTATCCTCTGTAAGAAGAGTTTCAGGGGTAGATGGGTGAGAGGAGCAGAAGCCCTCTCACAGAGTGCTTCTGTGAGTGAGCAGGAAATGAGGAAATAAAGATGGCAGATCTTGACAACTCTTCCACCTTCCACTTAACTCTTTTCTATCCTTCACTGCCAAATCTCTTTAAAGAAGTTATTCTTGAAAAGGAATGGACAGGATTCAGGGCATTTACAGAAATAGAAGGAGGAATATTTCTTCCATTGTAACAGAAGAAAAAGCAGGTATAGGTAACAAAATATCTGTTAATCTTAGTGGTAAAGAAGCTAACAAAGTTTCCAAATTATAGCTGTTTTCTCTGTGAAATAAGAAAGAAATCAGCAAAGAGACTGGAAATTTGAGAAAAGCAAGGAGAATCTCAAAGAGATAATGTAGAGAACAAGAAGATGAGTTAAAGAAAAAGGACTGGCAAGCAATGTTGAGAACTGACTGACAGACATTATTCATCATAATTTTATAGGGCCAGCTACCAATCTGCTCCATGTGTGGCTTTCTTCAGTAAACTACAGTAACACAAAGGCAAACGTTTCACCAGACGAATTTACCAGATGGATTGACAAAAAATGGGGCAAGAGACTTACGACACTGACGGAAGAGCTAAAGAGTTAATGGACCACAGAATCTAAGCTAAAAGATTAAAGGACAGGAAGAAATTAGAATGATCTAATAGAGATGCTGATAAGCCTAAGAACTGTTATACTCTAAGAATAATTAAATGAGGGAACTGAAAATCTATCAGGTCATGGTAAGGAGGTTATCCAGCATTATGTCGTTAGTAGGTATTCCAAGGCACAGAGTATAGTCCTGAAGAGGGTACATAAGTGGACTATAAATGATGATGATGATGAAGTTAATTTACGTAACTGTGATGCCAGGATCCTTCCCTGTGGAAGGATCCACACGGTCGCTGTGGATAACTGTAGGAGTTGGGAGGAGTAGGAAGACTTATGCCTGACGATAGTATCTAACATAAAAGGGGAGGAATAATTGGGAGGTTAGTAAATACAGTGGCCAGGAATGGAAGGGCTTAGACATAAGGACTGCTAAGAAAAATTACCCTAACAGTTCATATTGAATCCTGCTTCAAATAAAGTTGATTTATAAACAGTCGTCATAATATAATCCAAATCCCTTATTTTATTCCTGGATAAATTAGGACCCAAGAAGGGGATATAACCTGCTCAGAAACTGTATACTAGGAACTTGAACTCACGTTTCTGCTAGAACATGCAGCTTTAACTAAATAGAACAATGGAGGAAGGTTTCCTGTCCTAGGAAGGATGAATAGAACATTTTCATCAACTTCTCTACTATACATTAATTTGGTGTTAAAAAGACCATTTGGCAATGACTAGGTAAAAACTAGGACATCTGCAGAAATAAATAAAATTAAATACATAAATTCTCAGAATAGGTTGCATCCATGCATGTTCTCAACAAATATCATCCTTTCATTTATCCAAATGTGAGTAAAATATCTTATGATTAACCCAATGTGGAAAGCTATAAGGAGCTTTATATGGTAAACAAGCCAAGGTAAGCCCAACAAGAAAATTAACTCTTGTTGTAAAACCCAAGTCCTGAAGGTAGTCTCAGAGGAGACCTTTCTCCACCAGGCATGCAGCACTGCATGCAACACAAAGCACAGAACCTGGAATCTCTTCGGTTCATGATAGGTCCTCAACAAAGGATTCTTTTTAATTTGCTGCTTAAATGGAAACTCAGTCAAATAAAATTTCTTCAAAATAGGCCTTTTTATACAGGAAAAATATGCTCCTCAAGGTAAAAAGAATGATTTTACTGATATCCCCTGTTTTACAATATGCATGGGTTTACAGTTAAGATTCTGCACTCAAACCTTATAGGAAATCACTCTCATTATTTCAAAATAAAAAGTTAAATAAACCAGCTGAAACTTGCTTGATTTCTACATTTTTATTTTACTGTATCCTATAAATGCACTTTATTTTCTTCCCAAGATGCCCATACATCTGAGGGACCTTTCTGTTTGGAGTTTTGTGCCCCTTTTGAAAAATAGTCCGTTAATTGTGTTTGCCAGAAGCAGTCTCAGTCCCTCAGCGCAGGTAATTTATTTCATGTGGGTCTGAAAATTAAGACGTCAAATGGCGGGGGGAAAGTGGGCTGAAACTGAAAAAATTACTGTCATTTAAAAAAACCTGGGGCTTCCCTGGTGGCGCAGTGGTTGAGAGTCCGCCTTCTGATGCAGGGGACACGGGTTCGTGCCCCGGTCCGGGAAGATCCCACATGCCGCAGAGCGGCTGGGCCCGTGAGCCATGGCCGCTGAGCCTGCGCGTCCGGGGCCTGTGCTCCGCAACGGGAGAGGCCACAACAGTGAGAGGCCCACGTATCGCAAAAAAAAAAAAAAAAAAAAAAAATCTAGGTAAAAGTTATAAGCAATCACAGAGCGGAAAATCAATTAACATCATTTTTATGTCTTTTGCTTACTACAATGTAAATTTTACACAATCAAAACAGAAAACTTCCCTACAATTTTCAAAAGCAGAAAATCACTTCTGTATTCCTTTGTATTCCGCTTTTAGAAGTTCTGTTTTCCCTGTTATTTTTTAAAGGATAAAACTAAAAGTCTATACATACTCACATTCCAACAGACATGCCACAAGACAAAGGATTCCTTGCAATCCAAACACTGACATAAATAATTCAAAACTTTTATAGAAACTAGAAATCCTATCATTAAATTCTAATTCCTAAAATATATATATCTCCCTTGCGTTAAAGGCCTAGATGACTTAAAATTAAAATTATTTTCCCTGTGAAAACTGCCCAAAGTAATTAAGTTAGTGTAAAATCAAAGCTAGAAAATCAATGATTTAAAAAATAAAAACATAACAGACAGCATATGCATTGACCTCCAGCCCCTCTTGAGATTCCAAAACCCTCTTTAACAACTGATATAGCAAGCAGACAAAAAATCAGTAAGGACCAAAAAAACCCTGAACAACACTATCAACCAATGTGACTTAAATGACATTTGTAGAGCACTAACACAACAGTGGCAGAATACACATTCTTTTCAAGTGCGCATCAAACATTCACCAAGGTAGACCATATTCAACACTATAAAACATGAGTCAATAAATTTTAAGACTTAAGTCATATATGTGACTGACCACAATGGAAATAACCTAGAAAATAATAACAAAAGAGAGGGCTTCCCTGGTGGCGCAGTGCTTGAGAGTCCGCCTGCCGATGCAGGAGACGCGGGTTCGTGCCCCGTTTCGGGAAGATCCCACATGCCGCGGAGCGGCTGGGCCCGTGAGCCATGGCCACTGAGCCTGCGCGTCCGGAGCCTGTGCTCCGCAAATGGGAGAGGCCACAACAGTGAGAGGCCCGCATAACGCAAGGAAAAAAAAAAAATAACAAAAGAGATATGCAAAAATCCTCTAATATTTGAAAACTAAATAACATACCCATGACTAACTCATCATTCAAAGAAATTAAAAAGAAAACTAGAAAGCAATTTGAACTGAGTGAAAATAAAAAAACACACATCAAAGATGTGTAGGATATAGCTAAAGCTTTAGTATACAGAGAGAAATGTTTACCACTAATCACCTATATTAGAAAAGAAATGACCTCAGCTTCCACCTCAAGAAACTAGAAAGAGTAAATAAAATCCAGAGTAAGCAGAGAAAAAAATTAATAAAGATGAGAGCATAGAGTAGAAAACATACGTATAGACATACATACATACATACATACATACATAAATTCAATAATAAGAGAAATCAGTTAAACAAAAGCTAGATCTTGAGAAAATGAATAAATCACTATTCAGACTGATTAGAGAAAAATGAAGGAAAAAATTACCAAGATCAGGATGAGAGATTTATAATTTGATACCAATAAATTATACAATTTAGATGAAATGGATAAACTGCTTAAAGGACATAAAATACCAAATCTCCCTCAAGAAATATAGAAAGTATTGGGACTTCCCTGGTGGTCCAGTGGTTAAGACTCTGCACTTCCAATGCAGGGGGCACGGGTTCAGTGCCTGGTTGGGAAACTAAGATTCCACAGGATGCATGGTGTGGCCAAAAAAAAAAAAAAGAAATACAGAAAGTATGAATATATATATCCCTATATCTAGTAAAGCAACTGAACTTTTAGTTTAAAAATATTCCTACAAATAAAAGTACAGATCCAGGTGGCTTCACTATTAAATTCTACCAAGCATTTAAAAAAAACAAATTCTTCAAAAACTCTTTCCAAATATTGAAAAGGAGGGACTACTTACCAACACATTCTATAATATCAGCATTATCTTGACTCCAAAACCAGGCAAAAGACATTACAAGAAAAGAACACTACAGACCATATATATCCCTTATGAAAATAAATGTAATAATTTAGCAAATCATATCCAGCAATATATTAAAAAGACAATACATTGTGACCAAGTGGGGTTTATGCCAGGAATGCAAGGTTGGCTTAACATTTAAAAGTCAACCAATGAAAAAAATCAACATAACTCTCCAGATTACCACACTAAAAAAGAAAAACCTTATCATCTCAACACATGCATAAAAAGCATTTGACAAAATACATCATCCATTCCTGTTAAAACTCTCAGCAAGCTGTGAAAAGAAGGGAACTTCCTCAACTTGATAGAGAGCATCTACAACAAACCTAAAGTTAGCACTGTATTTAACAGTGAAAGACTGAAAGCTTTCCTCCTAAGATAAGAAACAAGGCAAAAATGCCTGCTTATCACTTCTATTCAACACTGCATTGGCACTTCTAGCCATTGCAATAAAGCAAAGAAAAAATAAATAAATGGGATTTGCATCTAACTTGGAAAGGATAAAAAATAAAACTATCTTTATTCACAGATGACATGATCATCTACACAAAAGAATCTAATATAATGAACAAAAAAAGCTACTATAACTGAAAAGTGAGTTTAACAAGGTTGTAGAATACATGATCAATATTGAAAAACCCATTGTATTTCTATACACTGACAACAAGCAATCAGAAACTGAAAATTGTAAAGCAATTACATTTTACAATAGCATCAAAAAATACGAAAAACTGGGCTTGCCTGGTGGCGCAGTGGTTGAGAGTCCGCCTGCTGATGCAGGGGACACGGGTTCATGCCCCGGTCCGGGAGGATCCCACATGCCGCGGAGTGGCTGGGCCCATGAGCCATGGCCGCTGAGCCTGCGTGTCCGGAGCCTGTGCTCCGCAATGGGAGAGGCCACGACAGTGAGAGGCCCGCGTACAGTAAAAAAAAAAAAAAAAGAAAAAAGAAAAAGAAAAACTTAGGGCTAAATCTGACAAGAGATGCACAAGTCCTGTACACCAAAAACTGCAAAACATTACCCAGAAACAAAGAAGATTTATATAAATGGAAATACTGTGTTCATAGATCACAAGACTCAATAATGTTAAGATGTCAATTCTCTTCTAATTGATCTGTAGATTCAATGCAGTCCTAATCAAAATCCTAGCAGGTTTTGGGGCTTTGGGGGTTTGGGTTTTGTTTTGCTTTGTTTGTTTGTTTAGAAATTTACAAGTTGATTCTAAAATTCAAATGGAAATGCAAAGGACCCAGAATTGCCTAATCAACTATAAGAAAGAACAAAGTTGTAGGTCTTATACTACCTGGCTTCCAGACTTACTATAAAGCTACAATAATTAAACTGTGATACTGGCATCAAGACAGACAAATAGATCAGTGAAACAGAATAAAGATCTGGGAAGAGGCCCACACATATATGGTCCATTGATTTTTGACAAAGGTGCAAAGCAATTTAGTAAAACAGGACAGTCCTTTCAACAGTGCTGGAACAACCGATGTCGACAAGCAAAAAAGTATGAACATAAATCCAAATCTCACATTATATATTAAAATTAACTCAAAATAAATCATAGACCTAGACATAAAACCTATAAGCTTTAGGTTGGTCTGCCATATTGCTGAAAGTTCTCTATTTACTCTTTAACACTAGCATTCTGACATCCCTACACTCCTCATTTTAAGATACACTATTGCATGAGTTATTTTTATAAGGAGCATAAATTACCTTCAAACATTGTTTAATCTAATGAGTATTAATGTGAGCAGCCAAAACAGTTCAAATAGCTTAAGTTAAAATCTTATTTACTAATTAGTTTAATTAATTAAAATACCTATTAAAATATTCATCTTACAGAATGGTTCTAAGTCTTTAAAATCCCAAGCTTAACCAAAGTAAGTGTCATACATAGTTGGTGTTGTAAAATGTTCAAAATAAGGAAGACTCAAACATAGGGACTTCCCTGGTGGCGCAGTGGTTGAGAGTCCACCTGCCGATGCAGGGGACACGGGTTCATGCCCCGGTCCGGGAAGATCCCACATGCCGCGGAGCGGCTGGGCCTGTGAGCCATGGCCGCTGAGCCTGCATGTCCGGAGCCTGTGCTCCGCAATGGGAGAGGCCACAACAGTGAGAGGCCCGCGTACCGCCAAAAAAAAAAAAAAAAAAAAAAGATAGTTTGCACTGTTCATTATAAAGAAAAAAATCTCCCATCACTTCTGATCTGTCCTTCCACCAAGCAGAGCTGTTAGGATATTAGTGAACAAGGCGAAAATCAGAAATCCTCAAGCATGCCATGATAGTCTGCATAAACCGATTATTTTAATAAAATGCCTTTAATATATAAAATTCAAAAGCTCCCCAAATCCAGAGTAAGATCCTATGCTAGTTTCCAAATGTAAAGATGCAAACAAAACAAGTTAAGAATTTTTTTCAAATAAACAGGTAAATACATACATACATACACACTGTTAAACGCCATGAAGAAAACAATGTGTGATCGGGGAGGAATAATGACATTTGAGATAAAACTTGAAAGAGAGACTCAGTCATGAAAAGATCAGGCTAAAGTACGTAACAGCTATAGGGAAAATAACCTGCAAAGGCTTTGTGGTGGGAACAAGCTTGCAATGCCCATTATGTAGAAAGAAGACTAACACTGTTGGAATATAGTAAGAAGGGGTTTGTTGCATAAGATGAGTTCAGAGAAGTAGGCAGGGACCAGATCATATAGTAACTTGGTAGGCCATGATAAGGAGTTTAGAGTTTATTGTTTGTATAATGGGAAGCCACTGGGTAATTTTAAGCAAGGGAATGACATAATCTGATATACATTTTTTTTAATGTACTACTTTCTTAAAAAATTGCTTAAAATTTTTCTTAATGTACTGACTACTTTGTGGAGAATGATTTGTAAGGAGGTCAAGGGAATGCAGAGAAATCACATAAGAAGCTACTGGAACAGTTCAGCCTAGAGAAGTAGGGACTTGTACTAGGGGTTCTAGCAATTAGGCTTGGCAGGCAGGGTGGGGAGAAGGCAAATACACAGATTCAGAGTGTTTTCCATACAGAGAGCCAACCAGACTTAGCTCTTGGACTGAACATGAGGTGGAAAAATAAAACAATCAAGGATGCCATCTTTTACCAAGATTGTGGTACCATTTACAAGATGAAGAATACTAGAGAAGGAACAAGTCTATCACTTGACATGTTAAAATTCCATTCTCCTAACTAATTTGCTTCTGAAGAGTTATAAAGGTTACCTACATTCCACCCTCACTAGTAACAACCGTCAAATCGTTGAAGGTTGGACCTCGACCACCACTTTCTTCTTGAGAAGAGTATTACTTTCTAACTCTTCCATATGTAAAACCACAGTCTAGAGAGCTGACTGACAAAGTTCGAGCACGAGTTCGAGCCCTGGTCTGGGAAGATCCCACATGCCGCAGAGCAACTAAGCCCGTGTTAGGTGCTTCTGAATGAAGAAAGGTGGGAAATACTTTGTGAGCTTCCTAAGCATCAGAGTGAAAACGTGAAGAAACTGTCTTTGTAGCAGTGCGAGCTCTTAAATAAACTGTATAGCCTTTTACATTACTAAATGAAATCATCTTCTTTTCCGCTTTCAAAGACTCAAGCCCATGCCAAGAGCAGAAAAACATGTATAACTAGAATTTTATACAATATTTAAACCCATTTATACTCACTCTATCATTTGGAATTTTTTTTTTTTTTTTTTTTTGCGGTACGCGGGCCTCTCACTGCTGTGGCCTCTCCTGTTGCGGAGCACAAGGCTCCGGACACGCAGGCTCAGCGGCCATGGCTCACGGGCCCAGCCGCTCTGCGGCATGTGGGATCTTCCCGGACCGGGGCACGAACCCGTGTCCCCTCCATCGGCAGGCGGACTCTCAACCACTGCGCCACCAGGGAAGCCCCTCATTTGGAATTTTTATCCAATGAAATCTGGTTTTGAGGGGGAAAAAAACCCTACCTTTTTACACTTTTACATGATGTCTTGACTCCTCCCTAGATTCATTCTCTAACTTCTGAACGCTGCCTCTAAGGACTGAAAAGATTTTCATTAAGAAAGAAAAGGGAACGTCCGGGAAGATGGCGGAAGTGTAAGACGCGGAGATCACCTTCCTCCCCACAGATACACCAGAAATACATCTACACGTGGAACAACTCCTACAGGACACCTACTGAACGCTGGCAGAAGACCTCAGACCTCCCCAAAGGCAAGAAACCCCCCACGTACCTGGGTAGGGCAAAAGAAAAAAGAATAAACAGAGACAAAAGGATAGGGACGGGTCCTGCACCAGTGGGAGGGAGGTGTGAAGGAGGAAAAGTGTCCACACACTAGGAAGCCCCATCGCGGGCGAAGACTGCGGGTGGCGGAGCGGGGGAGCTTCAGAGCCGCGGGGGACAGCACAGCAACAGGGGTGCGGAGGGAAAAGCGGAGAGGTTCCAGCACAGAGGATCAGGGCCGACCGGCACTCATCAGCCGGAGAGGCTTGTCTGCTCCCCCGCCGGAGCGGGCGGGGCTTCGGTCAGAGCTCAGGGAGAGGACTGGGGTTGGCGGCGTGAACAGAGCCTGCAGGGGGTTAGTGCGCCACGGCTGGCCGGAGGGAGTCCGGGGAAAAGTCTGGACCTGCCAAAGAGGCAAGAGACTTTTTTCTTCCCTCTTTATTTCCTGGTGCGCGAGGAGAGGGGATTAAGAACACTGCTTAAAGGAGCTCCAGAGACGGGCGCAAGCCGCGGCTAAAGGCTAAAAGCGCGGACCCCAGAGACAGACATGAGACGCTAAGGCTGCTGCTGCCGCCACCAAGAAGCCTGTGTGCGAGCACAGGTTACTATCCACACCTCCCTTCCGGGGAGCCTGTGCCGCCCGCCACTGCCAGGGTCCCGGGATCCAGGGACAACTCCCCCGGGAGAACGCACAGCGCACCTCAGGCTGGTGCAACTTCACGCCGGTGCCGCTGCAGGCTAGCCCTGCACTCAGTGACCCTCCCTAGCCCCCGGCCTGAGTGAGCCAGAAACTCCGAATCAGCGGCTCCTTTAACCCTGTCCTGTCTGAGCAAAGAACAGATGCCCTCGGCGACCTACACGCAGAGACGGGGCCAAATCCAAAGCTGAGCCCCTGGGAGCTGTGAGAACAAAGAAGAGAAAGGGAAATCTCTCCAAGCAGCCGCAGAAGCAGCGGATTAAAGCTCCACAATCAACTTGATGTACCCTGCATCTGTGGAATACATGAATTGACAACGAATCATCCCAAATTAAGGAGGTGGACTTTGAGAGCAAGATTTATTATTCTTCCCCCTTTTCCTTTTTTTGTGTGTATGTGTATTCTTTTGTGTGAGATTTTGTATAGCTTTGCTTCCACCATTTGTCCGAGGGTTCTATCCGTCTTTTTTTTCTTAATTTTTTTCTTAATAATTACTCTTTATTTAAATAACCTTATTTTATTTTACTTTATCTTCATTCTTTCTTTCCTTCCTTCCCTCCTTTAGACAACGAATCATCCCAAATTGAGGAGGTGGACTTTGAGAGCAAGATTTATGATTTTTTCCTCTTTTCCTCTTTTTGTGAGTGTGTATGTGTATGCTTCTGTGTGAGATTTTGTCTGTATAGCTTTGCTTCCACCATTTGTTCCAGGATTCTATCCATACGTTTTTTTGGGTTTTTTTTTCCTTTTAATAATTTTTTTAAATAACTTTATTATATTTTATCTTACTTTATTTTATTTTACTTTATCTTCTTTCTTTTTTTTCTTCCTTCCCTCCTTCCTTCCCTGCTCCCTCCCTCCCTCCCTCCTTTCTTTCTTTCTTTCTTTCTACTTCTACTAATTCTTTCTTTCTACTTTTTCTCCCTTTTCTTCTGAGCCGTCTTTCTTTCTTTCTTTCCTATTTCCTCCTACTTCTACTAATTCTCTCTACTTTCTCTCCCTTTTATTCTGAGCCGAGTGGATGAAAGGCTCTTGCTGCTCCAGCCAGGAGTCAGGACTCTGCCTCTGAGGTGGGAGAGCCAACTTCAGAACACTCGTCAAGAAGAGACCTCCCAGCCCCACATAATATCAAACGGCGAAAATCTCCCAGAGATCTCCATCTCAACACCAGCACCCAGCTTCACTCAACGACCAGCAAGCTACAGTGCTGGACAACCTATGCCAACCATATAGCAAAACAGGAACACAACCCCACCCACTAGCAGAGAGGCTGCCTAAAATCATAATAAGTCCACAGACACCCCAAAACACACCACCAGACGTGGACCTGCCCACTAGAGAGACAAGATCTAGCCTCATACACCACAACACAGCCACTAGTCCCCTCCACCAGGAAGCCTACACAACCCACTGAACCAACCTTAGCCACTGGAGACAGACATCAAAAACAACGGGAGCTACGAACTTGCAGCCTGCAAAAAGGTGAACCCAATCACAGTAAGATAAGCAAAATGAGAAGACAGAAAAACACACAGCAGATGAAGGAGCAGGATAAAAACCCACCAGACCTAACAAATGAAGAGGAAATAGGCAGTCTACCTGAAAAAGAGTTCAGAATAATGATAGTAAAGATGATCCAAAATCTTGGAAATAGAATGGACAAAATGCAAGAAGCAGTTAACAAGGACCTAGAAGAAATAAAGATGAAACAGACAATGATGAACAACACAATAAATGAAATGAAAAATACTCTAGATGGGATCAATAGCAGAATAAATGAGGCAGAAGAACGGATAAGTGACCTGGAAGATAAAATAGTGGAAATAACTACTGCAGAGCAGAATAAAGAAAAAAGAATGAAAAGAACTGAGGACAGTCTCAGAGACCTCTGGGACAACATTAAACGCACCAACATTCGAATTATAGGGGTTCCAGAAGAAGAAGAGAAAAAGAAAGGGACTGAGAAAATATTTGAAGAGATTATAGTTGAAAACTTCCCTAATATGGGAAAGGAAATCGTTAATCAAGTCCAGGAAGCACAGAGAGTCCCATACAGGATAAATTCAAGGAGAAATACGCCAAGACACATATTAATCAAACTGTCAAAAACTAAATACAAAGAAAGCATATTAAAAGCAGCAAGGGAAAAACAACAAATAACACACAAGGGAATCCCCATAAGGTTAACAGCTGATCTCTCAGCAGAAACTCTACAAGCCAGAAGGGAGTGGCAGGACATATTTAAAGTGATGAAGGAGAAAAACCTGCAACCAAGATTACTCTAACCAGCAAGGATCACATTCAGATTTGATGGAGAAATTAAAACCTTTACAGACAAGCAAAAGCTGAGAGAGTTCAGCACCACCAAACCAGCTTTACAACAAATGCTAAAGGAACTTCTCTAGACAAAAACACAAGAGAAGGAAAAGTCCTATAATAACGAACCCAAAACAATTTAGAAAATGGGAATAGGAACATACATATCGATAATTACCTTAAATGTAAATGGACTAAATGCTCCCACCAAAAGACACAGATTGGCTGAATGGATACAAAAACAAGACCCATATATATGCTGTCTACAAGAGACCCACTTCAGACCTAGAGACACATACAGACTGAAAGTAAGGGGATGGAAAAAGATATTCCATGCAAATGGAAACCAAAAGAAAGCTGGAGTAGCAATTCTCATATCAGACAAAATAGACTTTAAAATAAGGACTATCAGAAGAGACAAAGAAGGACACTACATAATGATTAAGGGATCGATCCAAGAAGAAGATATAACAATTGTAAATATTTATGCACCCAACATAGGAGCACCTCAATACATAAGGCAAAAACTAGCAGCCATAAAAGGGGAAATCGACAGTAACACATTCATAGTAGGGGACTTCAACACCCCACTTTCACCAATGGACAGATCATCCAAAATGAAAATAAATAAGGAAACACAAGCTTTAAATGATACATTAAACAAGATGGACTTAATTGATATTTATAGGACACTCCATCCAAAAACAACAGAATACACATTTTTCTCAAGTGCTCATGGAACATTCTCCAGGATAGATCATATCTTGGGTCACAAATCAAGCCTTGGTAAATTTAAGAAAATTGAAATTGTATCAAGTATCTTTTCCGACCACAACGCCATGAGACTAGATATCAATTATAGGAAAAGAGCTGTAAAAAATACAAACACATGGAGGCTAAACAATACACTACTTAATAACGAAGTGATCACTGAAGAAATCAAAGAGGAAATTAAAAAATACCTAGAAACAAATGACAATGGAGATACAACGACCCAAAACCTATGGGATGCAGCAAAAGCAGTTCTAAGAGGGAAGTTTATAGCAATACAAGCCCACCTTAAGAAGCAGGAAACATCTCGAATAAACAACCTAACCTTGCACCTCAAGCAATTAGAGAAAGAAGAACAAAAAAACCCCAGAGTTAGCAGAAGGAAAGAAATCATAAAAATCAGATCAGAAATAAATGAAAAAGAAATGAAGGAAACAATAGCAAAGATCAATAAAACTAAAAGCTGGTTCTTTGAGAAGATAAACAAAATTGATAAACCATTAGCCAGACTCATCAAGAAAATAAGGGAGAAGACTCAAATCAATAGAATCAGAAATGAAAAAGGAGAAGTAACAACTGACACTGCAGAAATACAAAAAATCATGAGGGATTACTACAAGCAACTCTATGCCAATAAAATGGACAATCTGGAAGAAATGGACAAATTCTTAGAAATGCACAAACTGCCAAGACTGAATCAGGAAGAAATAGAAAATATGAACAGACCAATCACAAACACTGAAATTGAAACTGTGATTAAAAATCTTCCAACAAACAAAAGCCCAGGACCAGATGGCTTCACAGGCGAATTCTATCAAACATTTAGAGAAGAGCTAACACCTATTCTTCTCAAACTCTTCCAAAATATAGCAGAGGGAGGAACACTCCCAAACTCATTCTACGAGGCCACCATCACCTTGATACCAAAACCAGACAAGGATGTCACAAAGAAAGAAAACTACAGGCCAATATCACTGATGAACATAGATGCAAAAGTCCTCAAAAAAATACTAGCAAACAGAATGCAACAGCACATTAAACAGATCATATACCATGATCAAGTGGGGTTTATTCCAGGAATGCAAGGATTCTTCAGTATACGCAAATCAATCAACGTGATACAACCTATTAATAAATTGAAGGAGAAAAACCATATGATCATCTCAATAGATGCAGAGAAAGCTTTTGACAAAATTCAACACCGATTTATGATAAAAACCCTGCAGAAAATAGGCATAGAGGGAACTTTCCTCAACATAATAAAGGCCATAGATGACATGCCCACAGCCAACATCATCCTCAATGGCGAAAAACTGAAAGCATTTCCACTAAGGTCAGGAACAAGACAAGGTTGCCCACTCTCACCACTCTTATTCAACATAGTTTTGGAAGTTTTAGCCACAGCAATCAGAGAAGAAAAGGAAATAAAAGGAATCCAAATCGGAAAAGAAGAAGTAAAGCTGTCACTGTTTGCAGATGACATGATACTATACATAGAGAATCCTAAAGATGCTACCAGAAAACTACTAGAGCTAATCAATGAATTTGGTAAAGTAGCAGGATACAAAATTAATGCACAGAAATCTCTGGCATTCCTATATACTAACGATGAAAAATCTGAAAGTGAAATCAAGAAAACACTCCCATTTACCATTGCAACAAAAAGAATAAAATATCTAGGAATAAACCTACCTAAGGAGACAAAAGACCTGTATGCAGAAAATTATAAGACACTGATGAAAGAAATTAAAGATGATACAAACAGATGGAGAGATATACCATGTTCTTGGATTGGAAGAATCAACATTGTGAAAATGACTCTACTTCCCAAAGCAATCTATAGATTCAATGCAATCCCTATCAAACTACCACTGGCATTTTTCACAGAACTAGAACAAAAAATTTCACAATTTGTATGGAAACACAAAAGACCCCGAATAGCCAAAGCAATCTTGAGAACAAAAAATGGAGCTGGAGGAATCAGGCTGCCTGACTTCAGACTATACTACAAAGCTACAGTAATCAAGACAGTATGGTACTGGCACAAAAACAGAAAGATAGATCAATGGAATAGGATAGAAAGCCCAGAGATAAACCCATGCACATATGGTCACCTTATCTTTGATAAAGGTGGCAGGAATATACAGTGGAGAAAGGACAGCCCCTTCAATAAGTGGTGCTGGGAAAACTGGACAGGTACATGTAAAAGTATGAGATTAGATCACTCCCTAACACCATACACAAAAATAAGCTCAAAATGGATTAAAGACCTAAATGTAAGGCCAGAAACTATCAAACTCTTAGAGGAAAACATAGGCAGAACACTCTATGACATAAATCACAGCAAGATCCTTCTTGACCCATCTCCTAGAGTAATGGAGATAAAAACAAAAATAAACAAATGGGACCTAATGAAACTTCAAAGCTTTTGCACAGCAAAGGAAACCATAAACAAGACCAAAAGACAGCCCTCATGGCACATATATACAATGGAATATTACTCAGCCATAAAAAGAAACGAAATTGAACTATTTGTAATGAGGTGGATAGACCTATAGTCTGTCATACAGAGTGAAGTAAGTCAGAAAGAGAGAGACAAATACCGTATGCTAACACATATATATGGAATTTAAGAAAAAAAATGTCATGAAGAACCTAGGGGTGAAACAGGAATAAAGACACAGACTTACTAGAGAATGGACTTGAGGATATGGGGAGGGGGAGGGGTAAACTGTGACTAAGCGAGAGAGAGGCATGGACATATATACATTACCAAACGTAAGGTAGATAGCTAGTGGGAAGCAGCTGCACAGCACAGGGAGATCAGCTCGGTGCTTTGTGACCGCCTGGAGGGGTGGGATAGGGAGGGTGGGAGGGAGGGAGACGCAAGCAGGAAGAGATATGGGAACATATGTATATATATAACTGATTCATTTTGTTGTGAAGCTGAAACTAACATACCATTGTAAAGCAATTATACTCCAATAAAGATGTTAAAAAAAAAAGAAGAAAAGCTGCCTATACAGAGATGAACTAATTAGAAAATTCCAGTCAGTAGCAAATACCAATATTATCATAATCACATAACCTTCTCCAACTGATGCCAAGGAATGTTCTGAGACTCTCTTGAAATAACAGAATAATAGGAAAAGTACACTTTGTATAGGCATATGTGATATAACAGAGAAAACACTGGAATCAGAAACAAAAGAATCCCAATCCACTACTTGTTAACAATAATCAACTTGAGTGATATATTCATACTACCTCACAGCCTCTCCATTTATAAAGCAGAGTTAATAATACAGTATGCTGGCTCTCCTGGTGGCACAGTGGTTAAGAATCCGCCTGCCAACGCAGGGGCCACGGGTTCGAGCCCTGGTCCGGGAAGATACCACATGCTGCAGAGCAACTAAGCCCGTGTGCTACAACTACTGAAGCCTGTGCACCTAGAGCCTGTGCTCTGCAACAAGAGAAGCCACCACAGTGAGAAGCCCGCACACCACAACGAAGAGTAGCCCCCACTCACCGCAACTAGAGAAAACCCGTGCACAGCAACAAAGACCCAATGCAGCCAAAAATAAATTAAAAAATAAAATTTTTTAAATAAATAAATAACATAGTGTGGCAAAAATTACAAGAGTTTTAATATCTAATAACTTAGAGAAATGCAAGAAAACAGGTATATTCACATATTGCTGGTAGAAAGTAAACTGTTAAAAACAATAATACCTATTAAAATAAAATATGCATATAACCTTTGATCCAGCAGCTCCATTTTAGAGGATCTATTCTAGAGAGAGGGAAGCGTCAACATTTAAGAATATATGAATATGGATATTTATTACAGCTTTTGCAATACGTGGGCCTCTCACTGTCGCGGCCTCTCCCCTTGCCGGACGCGCAAGCTCAGCGGCCATGGCTCCGCGGCATGTGGGATCCTCCCGGACCGGGGCACGAACCCGTATCCCCTGCATCGGCAGGCGGACTCTCAACCACTGCGCCACCAGGGAGGCCCTATTACAGCATGTTTAATATCTGCCAAGAGAGGAAAGATGAAAAAACATTGCATAGGGATTTTTAGAAGTCCCTTAAAACCTTGAGTTTCCCACATCTCAGTGGTTCCCAAACTCTGCTGCACATTACAATCAACCTGAGCTTTCGAAAATCCTGATCCCCAGGTCACATCCCACACCAATTATATTTGAATATCTGAGATCAGGAGCCAGGTGTCAGTATTTTGAAGATTCCCAGATAATTTCGATGTGCAGCAAAGTTTGGGAACCAATACCACAACTGTTAAAAAAGAAGTCTACTGTTCTGAGGTCCCTCGCTGTTTAGAACTGCTAGGTTTAGCAAATAAAAATACAGAATGTCCAGTTAAATTTATCCTGCTCTAACATTCAATTTTTTGTCTGGTTTTGGATGAGAAAAGGGAGTTGTCAGACAACACTGAAGGAGAGGTTTCTCTATAATTTCTCAACAAAAGTGGTTCAAGTGAAACCAAGAGAGAAACTTCCCAAATATAGTGATTACAAAATAATAAGAAACATCATCAGAGAGATTAACAGCATTCATTCTACAAAAAGAGAGATCTGGATTCAAACCATACTTCTATCATGAACCATCTGTGTGAACTTGGGCAAGTTACCCACTTTTAAGCCTCCACTTCCTCAATTTATACATTGATTGAGTAATCATGCCTATATCACAGGGTTGGTATAAGCATTAAATAAAGCTAATCCGTTTCAAATACTCAGCATAGTCCCCAGCAAACAGGATGCATTCAACAAATGTTATTATTTTTAATCATGCAGTAAATGAGCCCTTCAAAATTGGCCCTGCTATGAAAAATGCTAGTTGATGTGGAAATACTAGTTAATATCTCCCATGAATTACTTCTATGGGAAGGACATGAATATTCTTTAGCTAATCTCTGATTATTTACTTAAGTAGGCAAGTACCAAGTAGAATAACATCATGTATGAATCTAAAAGAGTTTTTTTAATGCATTTTAAGCACAAAGAGGATTTTGCATCCTATGTTCAAAGTATTATTCTTTTCTCCATGAAACTAATATCCTAAAATGCCAATGAGCCATGCTTCTCATTGACATCAATAATTGTGCTGCTGAAGGAAGACAGCTGAGGCCCTTTAATACAATGCAGCTAACAGACTGCCATCATAAGCTTATAATGAGAACTACTATTGTTCAGAACGATAAGGCTAGATAAGATGCCCATCAATTCCTTTAATAGGCACAATATAGCAATTTACATTTGCATTCATAATCAGGAACCTAAACTAAACTACTATAGAAGACACGATAAAATGTCTTGTAAGAAGTTTTGTTAGACAGAGATGCTCCTAATCCCAGCATTCTGAAACGCAGATCAAAAGTCACAGTACAGAGCACACAGGCCACAATTCCATACAATCCTACCAGGTAAACAAAACACCCAGATTCATTCATTTGTAGCAAAATACGTTTTAAACACTATAGTTCTAGATAATGTTGATAATAACATTAATCTTTCATTGCCATTTACAGCTATATAACTGCATCAATGCTGATTTATAATTATATACATATTTCCTGAATAGGAGGAAGGGGAGGCAATTCTTATCACTCATTTAGAGAAACTATATGATTTGTTTTGATATAAATCTTCCTGCTCATAATTAATTCTCCAGGCATTTTCATTGAAAGCATAGTTGCAAGCATCTTTTTACCCCATTTAATACTAGTAGTCTATAGAAAAATTATAATCAAGGACAACATACATATAAAGCAACTAACCTGCTCAAAGGACTAGTTGTTTTCTTCTTTAAAACATAGCAATATAAAACGTTCACAAATCAATTACACTGCTTTAAAAAAGAGCAAAAAACTTAACCTCCTAATCACACTGAGTGACACATAATGGAATAGTTACTGAAAATGCAAAACTCAACAGCAGTTTCTCTCCCTCCCCTATAGCACCTTCTGCTCTGCACTGTTCACTACACATCTCTCTTTGTCCTAAAAGCCTGGGATCTTGCTAAGCACAAAGACTGTATCTCATTCTTCTCTGTGCACCCAGCACCGGGCACAACAAACTGGCACAGAAGAGTCAAAAAGGTTTATTAAATTTAGAAAGACATGATACCTGTCCTAAAGGCAATCCTCATCTAACAGAAGAGTGGCTCCCCTAAAGGTCTGTCTCTTTTTTAATCCTTCAATGTTCTCAAGTGAACTCATCTACATTCATAGCTTCAACTACCATTTCATACTGATGATTCTTTGCCTCTTGAAGCTCTATCTCTAGCACAAATTTCCTGAGCTCTAAAAACAATTCTTACTGGCAATAGATCCCTCAAATTAGACATGGCCAAACGAGCTCTTTTTTCCACTTTTTTCCACTCCCTAGGCCTGCCCTGGCTCCCATAATCTTGTGGGGTTTGGGGTTTTTTTTGTTTTTTTTGATTAATGAAATCACTCTGTGAGATCTATCAAGTCTTTGTAATTTTAATAATCATTGGAGGCTTCTAAGCAGAGGATAACTATTAGATCTCTAGTTCCAGAAAAAAATCTGAAACGTATTTCATAAATAAGCCAATTAAGAAAAGGAGTCAGAATAAGGGTAAATAAAATGGGGAAAGGTGAAAGAAACAACTGATGAGGAAAGCAAGAGATGTATACAGAGAGTAAAGAACACGGGCAGATACAAAGACCCTCATTCAGTCAGAAAACACTCTCTGAGCACTTTACACTGATCTCCCTCCCTCTCCCTCCCTAACCCTCTCCTCATCAACCACCCTCCCACTTTTTTTTATCTGCAAACAATCACCTCTACACAAAAGACCCCCTCCAACCTATTTCTCTCCAGTGCCCTAATCAAAATTCTCAACCAGTTTGTTAATCCTCAAGGGCTCCCCACTACTTAAAACTGAGGTCCTGATGCCTCCCTTAACATCCAAACTCCTTTGCCCTTTAATCTAATTTACCCAACCTACACAACCTTATCTATCACTTCACTCCTTCCCTTAGGCTCCATGAAGACAGGGACAATGTCTGTTTTATTTAATAAGATGCAGCCAGAAGAAGGCACACTGACTGCCATATAGTATGAGTATATAAGCTCTATACTCCAGCCAAAATGAACTATTTGCTATTTCTAGGATTTTAGACAACCATACATTTATTTCATGTTCCCTACTCCAGAAAGGCCTTCTCTCTGCCCAAAGCTTTTTATCTCTAAAACTTATCCATCCAGGTCTAGCTCAAACACTACCTCTTCTATGAAGTTTTCTTTCATTCCCTAGAAAAAGTTATTTATTGCCTCACAGACAACTTCTACCATCCTTTGATCATTTCTAATCATCCTTTAAAATCCAGCTCAAGCATTATCACTATTAAGCTTTTAATTCCCACCCACATCCAGAACTGATCACTACCTATTGTGTCCAAACTATGCCTCACACAGTTTTCTATTATAACAATTATACAGCAATTATTATTTAGTTCTCTGAGAACAAGGACAATGCCTTCTGTATCTTATTTTCTCCAGCATTCACCTCAAATCCTGACACCATGTGAGCACTAAAAACGTGTTTGCTGAATGAGTAAAAATCCAGACAATATGTGGATATAGTATTTCTCAATACTAACCTAAACCAGTTGAGACTTAGGAAGGGACCCTAAAAGCCCAAAGATACCATTAACCTAGTTTAAAGGCAAATCCAAATATTATCCTCAAAATTATAATTGTATTATGTTATCTCCCTTTTATAGCTCTCTGCCTAGAGAATGAGTACTTTGGTCAATTTACCTCTAACTTTATAACATTCTGTAGAGCAAGATTATTTCACAGGTTCTACAACAGATGAAAACATGCCTCTATGTAATAAGTAGCATAGGCTGAAATATGCATATTAGTTTCATATAGATCACAGCACCAATTGGACTAACGCAAGTTCAGTTTGACCTATCAGTGCTTGCACTGTTATAAACATGCTTATTACATATGCATTTCATAAGTTAAACACTGATGGAATATTTTAAGTCACAATTCTTCCTACAAGTCTCCCTCACTTAACACAGTAATAAATCATGATTACACACACACACACACACACACACACACACACACACACACACACACAACCATGGGCTCTAAAATGTGTCATTTTACGTGGCACAGAACAATTTTGCAAGTATGGGGATATAAGATGGACATTCCAGGACAGTTTTTTTTAAAACTGCCTAAGAAAACTGTTAAATGTATTTACAAACAGAAAATATCAATCAGGAAATCCTGAGACAAACAAAGGAAAAACAGAAAAGGGTTATACTAAGCTTGGGACAAGTACAGAAAAAAAAGAATGAAACAGAGGCAGCTTAAGAGCTGTATCTTATTCTTCTTTTTTATCAGCCACAGCTCCCAGCATAATACTTCAACATAGTGGCCATATATATAAAATGAACTGAATAAAAATAATGAAAATAAGATATGCTGCAAAGAGGTAACAGACCAAGAAAAGAGAGCCCAGCTCTTTCAATCTGTTTTATGTGCCATAAAAAAACAGGAGGGGGCTTCCCTGGTGGCGCAGTGGTTGAGAGTCCGCCTGCCGATGCAGGGGATACGGGTTCGTGCCCCGGTCTGGGAGGATCCCGCGTGCCGTGGAGCGGCTGGGCCCGTGAGCCATGGCCGTTGGGCCTGCTCGTCCGGAGCCTGTGCTCCACAATGGGAGAGGCCACAACAGTGAGAGGCCCACATACGGCAAAAAAAAAAAAAAAAAAAAAAACAGGAGGACAGGTACCTCCCTAGTGGTGCAGTGGTTCAGACTCCACGCTCCCAATGCAGGGGGCCCAGGTTCGATCCCTGGTCAGGGAACTAGATCCCACATGCATGTCGCAACTAAGAGTTTGCATGCCACAGCTAAGGAGCCCGTGTGCCACAACTAAGGAGCCCACCTGCCACAACTAAGACCTGGCGCAACCAAATAAATAAATTAAATAAATATTAAAAAGAAGAAAAGGACTCAAGATTCAAAGAGGTAAGAATTAATTATATACTAAAAAAAAAACGGAGGACATGGCAGAAGCAATGCCATCCTCAGGGTAAAAAGCAAATAATGCCAGTTCTGGGGCAAATAGTGGTACAAGGAAAGATGGCTCAGTCTCAGGTGCTATGAAATGACCTAATTGTTTAATTACACATAAAACAATCTTCAACCCCAACCATTAATGTAAATCTGCGGAGCTACCTTTGGCCATTTCCACAAGCCCTTCAAAGGCGGCTACCTTTGTCAGGGGCCCCCAAGGTCACCCCCAGGTTCAACAATATACTTGTACTCCTGACTAAAATTTATTACAGAAAAAGGAAACAAAACAAAATCAGCAAAGGGAAAAGGGGCATGATGAAGTTCAGAGGAAACCAGAGGCAAGCTTTCAAGAGTTCTCTCCCAGTGGAGATACACAGGACACATTCAATTCCTCCAGCAACAAATTTTGATAACACACATGGAATGCAATCTACCAGCGAAGTTCATCAGACTCAGTGCTCTAAGTTTTTATTGGAGCTGCTTACACAGGCACACTCTGCCTACTACATACCAAAATTCCAGGCCTCCAGGAAAGCAGGTATTCACATTGTTTGTATAGTCTAGACACAGTCAGTCACTCTCATCATTTAGGGAAAGCTTTATCAGTGTAAGAAACAGTTTACAGTTCAAGTTCCCAAATGCTAACCAATGGCCAATCTTGCATGCAGGCTTTTTCAAGGACAGCAGTCTCAGGCCTTGTTAAATCTTTTCTGCACGCTACTCTTTCTTAACATTCCCCCCTTTCAAGGTTACCAGTATGCACATATGCTTGAACCAGCCCTGTACTCTAGATATTCTAAGATAAGACACACTGCAAAAATGCAGAATGACAACTCACTTGGAAGCTTAAAAAAAAAAAGACCTGAGTCATACACCATAAGTAGATAATTTTTTAAAAAAGTGATTTTCACCTAACGTTTGTGGACTCAACTATTACATACAAACATCAAATATTATGTTAGATGGCTGTTGCAGGGAGCAGTGTATGGGGGGAAATTTTTGTAAGAAACGAACCTTGCTGTCAAGAAGTATATAATCTAGTGATAGGTGGGATCCTCTACCTAGATTCCCAGCAAATATTTACAAATGTTAACCCTATGAGAAAAAAGAAAATAGACATGTTCATGGAGAGGACTTTGAAAGCAATCTTCATAACCCTTACAGTAAAACAATTATTCAGAATTTTAGAGATTGTGTTAAAAACAATAAGAATATCAGAACACTCAAAACCGATTCATTTTGCAAATGTTTACAGAGAACCCACTACATGCTATGCTTTGTGCTATGCTCTGCAGTCCAGGTGTAAAGAGAAACACGTACTCAAAGACTATCAGATGACAGAAAATTTACACAATAATCATATCATCTAATATTTCCTAGAGTTTCCAAGCATTGTTCTAAGAACTTTCCATATACAAATTCATTTAATACTTAAGACAAAAAGAGAATAACTATTTTAGATAATTTTTATTTCCATTTTACAAAAGGGAAAGCATTACAGAGAACTTAAGTAATTTGTACAAAGCAAGCATCTTCTAATGGTGGCAACTAGTTTAAGCACTCAATCTTCATTCACACTCTTGGAGTCTACCACCTATATATAGTAATAAAGGTTGTATAAGGTTTAATTGTGGTACATATAAAGTTTAACAACTCTGTTCAAGATAAGGGAGTCACAGAAGACTTCACAATGGAGGGAATCATTGAACTGGATCTTAAAAGATGCACAGAAGTTGACTGAACAATCTAAGCAAAAGGAACAATACATGCAATTCCACATAAGGTTCCAAGAGTCATATCAAGTACTTTGATTTCCCATTTGAAAACAGAATTTGTTAAATGAAAAGTTTACAGAATAACTGCTATTTGCTACTATATATTATTTTTTAAAAGAACTTATATTTTTACATACACAAACTTAAAATTAAGGTACAGTAAATGCTATATTTACATTATTTTAATGAACCAGAGCGCTGTAGAATGATGGAATTTCTGAACTACAAGAGAAGGTTTCTGGGATGAAGACACTCTCAAAAACAGGTTTATGAAAAAAAAGAATTAGCAGTGCTTTGAATAAAACTGCAACATGATTTAACATAATTCACAGTCAAAACTATGTATAAATAAGCTCAATGTTTAAAATATTTGCAAGATGTACAGGATATCATCCATTTGCCCCTCCAGATCATTCACTGTACCCCAAATGCAGGCTCATTATGAACTATGTCAACAGGTTCCCTTGCCCTCTTCTGTCCAGATGGGTTCAGCCAATAGGTAGCACCAACAAGAGGTCGGAGAAAGAACAGAGGGTAAGGGAGAGAGTGGAGGAGATCCATTCTCCTGGGTTGGTCGCTGCAGGCTTGTGTTAGGCAGGCTGCATCCCACTACCACAAGTCATGCCAACTGTCAAGTCACTTTCTATACATAGCCTCCTCTGTCTCCAAGTTCCAAGGATCACTTCTTCCCCTCACCCTTTCAGGCCTAGGGTTGGTAACAGCACCAGGTTATTATTAAGGAGAAGGTACTATGTACATGTTGCCGTTTCACTACATTCTGCCTATATCTCTTTATTATAATATCATAATTTATCTGTTCTTTTTCCAGCCAAAACCATTTTATGTGGAATAAAATTAAATGTATTTTCAACTTATTTGCATACTTTAAAGACGAGAAAGTCTTTTTAACTCAAAGAGAAATTTTTATGTAATCAAAACCAAGTAAAACTTTCCCTATATGTAATCCTGATCAAAATCTTCAATATCTGAATAGCTAATAAAATTGAGTATCAGTAAGTCCAGCAAAAAAGTGCAATTCAAATCACCCAACTTGCTAAAGATGTGCCTCTCCACTTACTTACAAGTCTTGAAATAGACCTCAGAGTCGGACCTGGTTTTGAATCCATACTCTAACATTCACCCACTAACCTACAGCAAAGTACTTAACTTTGTTTTGTTCATCATTTTATTCTGAGCACCCAGTACAGTGGTGATACATAGTGGGTACCTCATAAATATTTGTGGAATTAATGCACAAATTCATTCTGCAGACCTGAATTTCCTCACCTGTAAAAGAAGATAATTATGTCTACCTCACAAAAAGAAAACTTATGTTCCTGAGAAAATAAAGAAGAATATATGTAAAAAAAACCTAGGTACAGGGTCTGGTAAACATTAGTTCTCTATCCCAACTCAAATATCTCCAGGATTTCTATTTTGTTTACATGATAGAATGTACAAATATCAATACTTTGCAATCTTTTCTCAGCACTGTTAATTACACTTATACATAGCAATATACGACATTAATGGTCCGATTAAAAGACTTTCTGTAAAAGATTTAAAACAAAAACAAAACAGAACAAAACCTGTAGCTATAACTTTTTTTTTTTTTTTTTTTTTTTTTTGCTGTACGCGGGCCTCTCACTGCCGTGGCCTCTCCCGTTGCGGAGCACAGGCTCCGGACGCGCAGGCTCAGCGGCCATGGCTCACGGGCCCAGCCGCTCTGCGGCATGTGGGATTTTCCCGGACCAGAGCACGAACCTGTGTCCCCTGCATCGGCAGGCGGACTCTCAACCACTGCGCCACCAGGGAAGCCCTGTAGCTATAACTTTTAACTGGTGATTTAATAACACTATCTTTCTTTCTTAATGAAAAACTTGCATAAACATTGTCATGTATGTCATGTATTCTAACGCTCAACAAATTCAATAAGATGTTTTTCAGTAGTCCTAATCAATTAACCAATTTATCTAAAATTTTCTTTAATTTTAAATGCTTTTTTAAAATATGGAAGGGGGCTTCTCTGGTGGTCCAGTGGTTAAGACTCTGTGCTTCCAATGCAGGAGCATGGGTTCGATGCCTGGATGGGGAACTAAGATCCTACATGCTGCGTGGTGTGGCCAAAATAAATAAATAATTAATTTAAAAATAAGATAAAATGATGAAAAAAAAATTTTTTTAATATGGAAGCCACTATTTTTTAAATTGTACACCTTAAATTATTTACAAATTATCAAAAAAGATATGATAAAAATGTTTACAAAATTCATCTCTGAATTTGTTCAGGCAAAATAATTAGCCTATTCTTTTGCTTCTCACTTAAGGATGTTCTTGAGAACAAGCAACTAGGCTTCTAATATTCTTTTTAATCTCATGAAAATCTCCCAACTTTTATTTTAAAATCTCTTATGGGGCTTCCCTGGTGGCACAGTGATTGAGAGTCTGCCTGCTAAGGCAGGGGACATGAGTTCGTGCCCCGGTCCGGGAAGATCCCACATGCCGCAGAGCGGCTAGGCCCGTGAGCCATGGCCGCTGAGCCTGCGCATCCGGAGCCTGTGCTCCGCAACGGGAGAGGCCACAACAGTGAGAGGCCCGCGTACCTCAAAAAAAAAAAGAAAAAAAAATCTCTTATGAAACATTATTCTCATACCTTTGAAAAGACACTAGGTGGCATTAGAAACACGTTCCTCTTGCAAAAAAGAAGAAACCAAGAGTGGAAAGGAGAGCAATTCTCAAGTTAATAGGCACTGAATGCACTTTTTTAAACCTAAACTCATAATTCTTATTAAATTGAACACTTCACTCTTTTATACTATTTGATAAAGTGATAATTCTTCCCTCTTATGGCTTGTGCCTTTTATGTTCTAAGAAACCTTTGCCTCACCCAAAATCACAAAAATTTTCTCCAGTTTTCCTTTACATGTTTTATAATTTTAGCTCTTACATTTGAGTAATTATCTATTTCAAGTTAATTTTTGTATTTTTGTTAATTTTGTATAGCATGGGGTAAGGATCAAGTTTCATTTTTTTTTCCATGTAAACTGTTCTAGCACCATTTGTTGAAATGACTATTTTTTCCCCATTAAATTACCTTGCATATTTGTCTGTTTCTGAACTTTCTATTCTGTTCCAGTGATTGGTGTGTCTATCTTTACACCAATATCACAATGTCTTGATTACTGTACCCTTACAGACACTCATAAAATCAGGTGGGGAGATTCCTCCAACTTTGGCCTTTTTCAATATTGTTTTGGTTATTTTAGGCCCTTTGCATTTCAATATAAACTTGAAATCATCTTTTCACTTTCTGAAAAGTCCTGCTTGGGTTTTGATTGGAACTGAATTGAATCTATAGATCAATAGGAGAATTTATATCTTAATGTTATTGAGTCTTCCAATCCATGAACATATCATATTTTCCATTCATTTAACTATTCTTTAATCTCTCTCAGTAATGTTTTGTAGTTTAAAATGTACTGGTCTTGCAAATAATTTTTTAAAATTTATCTTTAATTATTTCATATTTGTAAGCTATTATAAATAGTAATGATTTCTAAATTTCAATTTCATTGTTAGTATAGAGAAATACAGATAATTTTTGCACATTTTTATAAACAGATTTTGATGTAAAACAGTGATAAGAAAATGAAAACATGAGCCACAGACAGGGAGAAATATTTAGAAAGTGTATCTCAAATATATAACTTGTATTCAGAATATACCAAGAACTCTTAAGACTCAATAATAAGAAGACAAACAACCTAAAATTTTTTAAAGGACAGAAGATTTGAACAGGTAATTCACCATAGAATACACACACACACACACACACACACACACACACACCCCCACACACACACACACATATGTCAAACAAGCACATAAAAAGCAATTCAACCTCATTAGTCATCAGGGATATGCAAATTAAAACCACAACGAGATATCCCTACATACCCATTAGACCAGCTAAAATTAAAATGATAATACCTAGTACTGAAAAGGATGTGGAACAACTGCTGGTGGAAATACAAAAATGCCAGTTCCTCATTGAGATAAGCATACACTTATCATACATCCCAGGAATCTCATTCCTAGGTATTTATCCAGCAAAAATGAAAGCCTAAGTCCACACAAATACTTGTACACAAACTTTCATAGCAGCTTTCTCCATAACAGGCAAAAACAAAAAACAATCCAAGGGCTTCCCTGGTGGCGCAGTGGTTGAGAGTCCACCTGCCGATGCAGGGAACACGGGTTCGTGCCCCGGTCCGGGAAGATCCCACATGCCGCGGAGCGGCTAGGCCCATGAGCCATGGCCGCTGAGCCTGCATGTCCAGAGCCTGTGCTCCACGATGGGAGAGGCCACAGCAGTGAGAGGCCCGTGTACCGCCAAAAAAAAATAAATAAATAAAAAAAAACAATCCAAATGATCATCAAGTGGTGAATAAACAAAGTCTGACATACCCAGGCCAATGGAACACTTTCAGCAATAAAAAGGAACTACTGATACTCAAAACAGCGTGGATGAATCTCAAAACCATTATGCTAAGTGAAAGAAGTCAAACACAAAATATTACATACTGTATGATTCCATTTATATGAAATTCTGGAAAAGACAAAAAAAACCATAGTGACATAAAGCAGGTCAATGGTTGCCAAGGGCTGGGACTCGGGAAAGAACAAACTGCAAAGGGATACAAGGGAACATTTTAGGGTGACAGAAATTTCCATACCATGATTTTCTTTATCTATATCATGGGTGGTGATGGTAGTGACACAACCATATACATCTATGAAAACTCATCAAATTGCACACTTAAAATGGGTGAACTTTATTCTATGAAAATTATACCTCAATAAACCTAATTAAGAGATAAATATAGATATCTCCAACTTTCACAGTAGAAAAGGCAAAAAGTTACAGCTGCAGAAAGGTAAGCCTGAAAGGGAAAGTTGCTGAGTTTGGAATCTCTGTAACATAGAAGTAGGCAAAACAAATATCCATGGTGTTTCTCTTTGAACTCATATGTCAAAATTAAAGAATAATCATAAGAGTTAAGAAGTATGGGAAAAGGTTGTAAGTAGTATCTTGGATTCTTAATTCCTTCAAAGGCATACCCCAAATATGTCACTTCGAAAAAGTTCTGAAATATTACTACGTTAAAAATACAATAATAGGGAATTCCCTGGCAGTCCAGTGGTTAGGATTCCATGCTTCCACTGCAAGAGGCACAGGCTCAATCCCTGGTTGGGGAACTAAGATCCCACATGCTACGCAGCACAGCCAAAAAAAAAAATCCCCACACAATAATACTCAAAGCCACAATGAGATACCACTTAATACCCACTAGGATAGCTATAATTTTAAAAAAACAAAAAACAAAAAAAACAGAAAATAAAATATATTGGTGGGGCTTCCCTGGTGGTGCAGTGGTTAAGAATCCACCTGCCAATGTAGAGGACACAGGTTCAAGCCCTGCTCCAGGAAGATCCCACATGCCACAGAGCAACTAAGCCCGTGAGACACAACTACTGAGCCTGCGCTCTAGAGCCCACAAGCCACAACTACTGAAGCCCACGAGCCACAACTAATGAAACCTGCGCACCTAGAGTCAGTTCTCCACAAGAGAAGCCACCGCAATGAGAAGCCCAGGCACCACAACGAAGAGTAGCCCCTGCTCACCACAACTAAAGAAAGGCTGCACACAGCAACGAAGACCAAATGCAGCCGTTAATTAATTAATTAATTAATTTAAAAAAATAAAATGTTTTGGCAAATATATAGAAAAAATGGAACCCTCACACACTGTAGATAGGGATGCCAAATGATGCATCCACTGTGGAAAACAGCTTATTGGTTCCTCAAAAAAATAAACAATTACCATACGACTCAGCAATTCTACTCCCAGGAAGGAAGGTATATACTCCAAAGAACTGAAACCAGGAACTCAAGGAAATACCTGAACATGAATGCTCACAGTAACATTATTCACAATAACCAAAAGGTGGAAACAACCCAAATGTCCATCAACTGATGAATGGATAAACACAATGTGATATCCATTTGATGGGATCATATTCAGCCATAAAAAGGAACAAAGTACTGATACATGCTACAATATGGATAAACCTCAAAAACATTATGCTAAATAAAAGAAGCCAGACACAGACCACATACCGTGTGATTCCATTCATAAGAAATATCCAAAATAGGTAATCCATGGAGACAGAATACAGATTGGTAGTTACCAGGGCTGGGATGAAGTTAAAATGGACAGTGACTGCTTAATGGATAAAGGTTTTCCTTTTACAGCAACGAAAATGTCTTAGAACTTGACTTTAATTCAAACTTCAATCCAGTTTTGAGCTTTGGGCTTTTCAAAGGTTACTTTTCTCTCTGTTAAACCTCATTTTGCTGGTTCTTCTTGAACCATCATTTCTGTTTGTAAGGCTCTGACTGAATTTAACATTCAACATGTCATCAGCATGGGATACTGATGCATACGTGATAAGCAATTTCTTCAGTGTCTTTATTCAAGATATTGATTAAAATGAGTTAAGACAAGGACAAGAATAGAGGTCTGTGTGACATCATTTCAGGCTGGTACTGACACATTAAATCAACCTTCTTGTTTTTTTTTTTTTTTGTGGTACGTGGGCCTCTCACTGTTGTGGCCTCTCCCGTTGCAGAGCACAGGCTCCGGACGTGCAGGCTCAGTGGCCATGGCTCACAGGCCCAGCCGCTCTGCAGCATGAGGGATCTTCCCAAACCGGGGCACAAACCCGTGTCCCCTGCATCGGCAGGCAGACTCTCAACCACTGCACCACGAGGGAAGCCCAAATCAACCTTCTTTTGTGGACATTATACTTCAAACAAGTATTAATCCAACCAGCTATAACATTAGTGAAGGTATTCCAAAAGTCCTTTACTCCTTCAGTAAGTAATTATACATTGCCTACTATGTAGGAGATACAATGCTACATGTCAACTAGGAACATGATGATGGAAAGAGCCATTCCTTGCAAATGATCAGTCCTATAAAGGCATCATTCCTGTGAAGGCCATGTCTGCCAATAAAGTAAAGAAAGAATCCCAAAAGTATATTTGGAGAATTAGTCAAACACTATCAATTAAAAGATTCTTGGGATTTACAGCCCTCCTATTAAAATGTCAATATTTGGTACAATTCACTCGTTAGGTCAACCTAACCAGTGAATTGTACCAAATTACTTGAATCCAACAGACTGATTTCAGAGAAAAAGCATCCAAGTCTAATCTTTCCATCTGTGGTCTCTGTCTCTAATGCCTCATTCCCAATTTGCTAATGTCAATGAAAACTCATCCACTCAATAATTACTTATTACTATATTTTATAATAATTGTTATAGGGAGCTATGGAAAGATTTTAAACATTACAGCTGGATAAATATTAACCAAATGAAAATTTTAGAAGATAAAACTAAAAGTAAAAAGTAAGAATAGACATATCAGATTTGTGGTTTTGAAAGAATAGACTTTAGAGTGGAGAGTGGTTGGAAAGGAAGAAGAATGAATACAGGGTTAACAGTAACGAGGCCCCAGCAATGATCCAAGAGACTGCAAATGTGGCTTAAACTGGGCCACATCCCTCGTGAAAAAAAGTAGACCACTCAGAGATGCTGGAAGCTAGGACTTGATGGGTGATTGGGTGGGGATAGAGTAAGGGCAGAGGAGGAGTCAAAACAGACTTCTACGTCTCTAGCTTTCTACTACTGGGGCAGGGAGGGGGGTGGGTCATGGTGCTATTTAACAAGACAGTGAACAACCGAAGAATCCGTTTAGGGGAACAGAGAGGAAGAATAAACAGATGGAGTGAGTCACAGACAAAGATCAAAGTTGCAGATACTACTTGACATATTCATGAGAAAGCAAAGAAGGAGCTAACCTTATTTTAAAAATTATATACATATAATCTTATATATGTATTTTAAGATATATATGTATATATCATATATTATAATTTACATCATAAAAGGATATGTATATATGTTGCAGGAAGGGGGACCCCTTCCAAAGCCCGAGAGTGGGCTCTTGTCTAACACTTGGAAATGAATTGTCTGAGGAGACACATGTGCTGACAAAGCAAGAGACTTTATTGGGAAGGGGTGCCTGGGTGGAGAGCAGCAGGATAAGGGAACCCAGGAGAACTGCTCTGCCACATAGTTCACAGTCTCAGGTTTTATAGCAATGGGGTTAGCTTCCAGTTGTCCCTGGTCAATCATCTTGCTTGGCTCATATTTGGTCTGACTCAGGGTCCTTCTGGTGGCTTGCACATCTCTCAGCCAAGATGGATCCAAGTGTGAGTCTTTCTGGGAGGCTGGCAGCACATATCGTCTCCTCCCTCCTCCTTTTGGCCCTTCCCGAATTCTTCTGGGTTAGTTTTACAAGACATACTATGGGCTGGTGTGTCCTCCCTCCTTTAGGCCCCTCCCGAATTCTCCTTAGTTTTCGGGTGGCAGCACCTAGTTCTTTATCAGAACCTCCTGTTGTGAGACAATTCACACAAGCAATTATTGTGCCTGGCCAAGGTGGGCGGTTTTGGTCAGCGGTTCCCTAACATATATGTATGTACATATATCTTAAGATAATAATTAATCTTGGACAAGATGTCATCTAAGTTTTTCCCTATCCCTAGTAACGTACAATATAGTAGTATGATTGTACGATCCTTTTTATATATGCTCTGGAAACCACTAATTGGAATCATTGTCACTATATATATGGGGAAAATGGGCCTTCAGAGAAATCTTCTCAATAGATACTAGGAAACGAGGGAGAAGAAAAAAGTCTCCTCATAAACACAATCACCTAGATGTCGTCAAAATGAAAATATTTGCTACATTAAGGCTTTTGGCTATCCATTCTCCAGAGTCTGGTCAAATCTAACCTCCTGCAAATTATCTCCCCAATAATTATACACAACACAATTCTTGTCTCCTTAGTTCCTTTTAAGTCATAATTAACATTCTATAAGTGTTGTTATGTTACTTTTAAATTGTTTTTTGTTGTTATTATGTGAATTTTTTTGACCCAAAAATTCTCTGGAGGCTGGGTCTATGGACTATATAGGGCCATAACTCTATTAACAACAAGAATACGTTATAGGACAGATTTTTCAGAAATGCCACAGCCAGAAGCTGGAGTGGCATCGAGGTATATTCAGTGTAAAGTAAGTCAAAGCAGGAAAAGTATTCGATACTATCAAATGTGCCACCAAACATAAAATACCCAACTGGAAATCCTTGAGTAGGAGAACGGAAAAGGAGGAACTAGCTGAGGTTACTATAAGTAAGCAAATAGCTCAGGAAAGAAAGGCACAGGAGGAAACAAAAGGTAGATCCCCGGGAGGAAAGAAGTAACTGGATTCAGGTCTAAAGAAGTAATGATTTTACAAATCCGTATATAAAAAGGACAAATAACCCAATTTTTTAAATGGGCAGAGTCTGAATAGGCATTTCTTCAAAGAAGACATACAAAGGGCCAATAATCACATGAAAAGATGATCAATGTCATTAGTCATTAGGAAAACACAAACCAAAACCACAGATACCACTTCAGACCCACTAGGATGGCTAAAATCAAAGACAAATAATAGCAAATGTTGATGACAATGTCAAGAAACCAAAAATCTCATACACTGCAGTTTATCAAACACTGCTACATTTAAACAATTACCATACGGCCCAGCAATTCCACTCACAAGAAAAATGAAAACTGTCCATGTGAAAATTGTAAACAAATGTTCATAGCAGCATTATTCATAATAGTCTAAAGGAAGAAACAACCCAAACGTCCATCCACTGACAAACAGATAGATAAAACATGGCATATCCATACAATGGAATATTATTCAGGAGTAAAAAGGAATGACATACTAATACATGCTACACAATGGATGGACCTTGAAAACATCGTCCTAAGTGAAAGAAGCTAGTTACAAAAGGTCACATAGTATAAGGCTCAATTTATATGAAATGTACAGTACAGGTAAATCTATGGAGGCAGGAAGTATATTAATGGTTACATAAGGCTATGGAGATGTGAAAATATGAAGGTGATAGCTAAGGGTATAGAAATTCTTTCTGAAATGATGAAAATGTTCTAAAATTGACTCCAGTGATGGCTGCATGTATCTATGAATATACTAAAAATCATTGAATTGTACGGTTTAAATGAGTGAATTTTATCATATGTGAATTATGTCTCAATAAGCTTTAAAAATAATTAATTCAGGAATATTCTACTTCAGTTGGCCTAAGCTAGGAATGCAGCAAACTCAGTCCAAGAATTTCCTCTGCAACAAACCACCTTAAAATGAAACATTCAGCTTTACCTTAGTGGCAGCAGTTCTCAAAAGAGTGCATCTAGAAGTAGGTATAATGCTTCAAAGAAAATACGGATGCCTGGGACCACCCCAGACCCACTGGATCAAAATCTCTATGACGGTACATGGATTTTTTTTTTTTTTAAGTTCCAGATATTAAAGAGGGGAGAGATGGGGCTTTAATAGACATGCTGAAAACAAGTAGGGAAATTTGAATATGGTTTTTATATTAAATTGATATTAAACTTCTTGGATCTGACAATACAGGTGACCCTTGAACAATGCAGGGGTTAGAGGTGCTGACATCTCCCAAACCCTCCCCACCGCTCCATGCAGTGGAAAATCCAAGTATAAACTTACAGTTGGCCCTCCCTATCTACAGTTCTGCATCCCAGGATTCAACCAACCATGGATCCTATAGTACTAGTATTTACTATTGGGAAAAATCCACATATAAGTGGGCCCACCCAGTTCAAACCAGTGGTGTTCAAGGGTCCACTATATATTGTGGTTATTTAGCAGACTGTCCTTGATGTTAGGAGAAATACTTAAGAGGGAGGTAGCATAACGTCTGTTACCTGCTTTGAAATCTTCAGGAAAAAAATATATACATACACACAGATTAAACAAAATGTGGCAAAATGTAAAGTTACAATGAAATTGGTCAATCTAAGCAAGCTTAATTGGGTATACACTGTACCATTCTTTCCATTTTTCTGTAGGTTTGATATTTTCAAGATAAAAAGTTGGGGGCTTCCTGGGTGGCAGAGTGGTTAAGAATCCGCCTGCCAATGCAGGGGACATGGGTTTGAGCCCTGGTCCGGGAAGATCCCACATGCCACAGAGCAACTAAGCCCATGCACAACTACTGAGCCTGCGTTCTAAAGCCCATGTGCCACAACTACTGAGCCCGCATGCTGCACATACTTAAGCCCGCACACCTAGAGCCCGTGTTCCACAAGAGAAGCCACCGCAATGAGAAGCCTGCGCACCGCAATGAAGAGCAGCCCCTGCTCACCACAACTTGAGAAAAGCCCACGCGCAGCAACAAAGACCCAACGCAGCCAAAAATAAAATAAATAAATAAATAAAAAAGATAAAAAGTTGGGGAAGTTCCACAAATGATCCTGATGGTCCCTGTGGCCTAAAAGTCACAGACTTCTTCCCCTATCCCCACTTCCCAGGACGGACAAATGGACAAAACTTTCTATTCCCTATGTGCCAACCCAAAAGATTTATGGTCCCAAAGAGTAGATAAGATTATTTTAATGGGAACAAGCTTCTGTTATTGTACCCTGCAAATTACTGTGTGCCTTGTCCTACATTTAGAGGGAAGAGTGTGAGATTAGCAGAAAGTTAATGGGTCCCCTAAGTAAAGAGGCAGGGCCACTGAGGGTAAAAGGGTACAAGATGCAATAATAGGCAGAAAACAACCTGCCCAGGCTACACAGCGTAACCTCTGTTAGGTCCTGTCTACTATACAAAGTCTAGACAAAGAAAAGGCTCATTCTTTTCACCCATTATATACTGAACTGCCTACTATGTGCAAAACATGTTCCCTATCTTCATGCACTAAATATGTATACCACAGAGCTGTACACAGAAGCAACACAACTTCACAAGATTTAGAATCATTTCTACAAGAAAGCTCCTTCTCAGGAAATTTAATCATTAAAGTTAGAATCATATTGAGTCTTCTTCTTGACTCTCACTATATAATCAGTACCAGTGACAGCATGAGAGCAATCAGAATACAGTCTATTAAATTCCATTCTTTTCCATACTTCGCTTTGAGAAATGAAACTAGCCAAACCCTAAAAAGGAAAATAATAGATGCAATAATGACGAATGACAACCAAGAATTTGTTCATGGAGCAAGGGACCATCTGTACTAACACTTACCAAACCAGCAGTCAGAGAAGGCGCAGACTGCCCGAGGGACTGATTCCTCATTCGAACCAGGTTTGATGCTTCTCCTGAAGACTGCCAAGTCACCTGTCCCACACTGCTATGTACACTGCCAGACAAGGGGAGCAGCTGCTTACCTTCAACAACAAGGTTTGGAAAATTAACAAATTATTAATTAACAAATGAAAAAATACAATGATATCAAGTGGATTACAAGTACATTGATCCAGGGACTTCCCTGGTGGTCCAGTGGTTAAGACTCCACCCTCCCAATGCAGGGGGCCCAGGTTCGATCCCTGGTCAGGGAACTAGATCCCGCATGCTGCAACTAAGACCCAGCACAGCCAAATAAATAAACATATATATATATATATTTTTTTTTTAAAGTACTTTGATCCAAAACAAAGTGAAGTCCCTCCACATCCATTTTAGAATCTGCAGCCCTCTAAAAATTCCAACTATATTGGTGGTGGTGAGAAATGCCAAGTGGAATACTGAACTGAGTTGATGACTATTTTAAATTCTCTGTAGGGACTTCCCTGGTGGTGCAATGGGTAAGACTCCACGCTTCCAAAGCAAGGGGCCCGGGTTCAATTCCTGGCCAGGGAACTCTGCATGCATGCTGCAACTAAGACCTGGCGCAGCCAAAATAAATTAAATAAATATTTTAAAAAATAAATTCTCTGTAATATCCACCATCATGCCAGGGCCCAACCCTGACACCCAACCTAGCAGGCTAGGAGTTTTCTAGTCCCTTCCATCCTACCTAGTTTCTCACCAACTCAATGCAATAAGAGTGGAGCTGACAGCGTTTCCTAGACAAATTTGGCCCTTAGGTTTCCAGAAGACAAACACTGAATATATACTATTCTTGCCAGGCTCCACGTGTTCAGTCCAGGTTGACCAACTGCCTTAATCCCACTGACAGACTAAAAGAAAGTCACTTATAAAGACTGAGCATCTAGAATTACAATGACTTTCTACCTGAGGTTCAAGTCCCATTTCAACTCCCCTCACACCATTCTTCACATTGCTGCTAGTGATCTAATCAGAACAAATATGGTCACGTAATTCCCTTCTCATGACTCCCTACTGTTTAAAGAATTAAGCCACACTTTTTGCTTGTTTTGTTTTGGTTTTTGGTTTTTGGCGGCGCCACACAGCATGTGGGATCTTAGTTCCCTAGGAATGGAACCTGCGCCCCCTGCAGGGGAAGGGCGGAGTCTTAACCACTGGACCACCAGGGAAGTCCTAAGCCACACTTTTTTTTTAAATTAATTAATTTATTTATTTATTTATTTTGGCTGAGTTGGGTCTTCATTGCTGCGCGTGGGCTTTCTCTAGTTGCGGCGAGTGGGGGCTACTCATTGCGGTGGCTTCTCTTGTTGTGGAGCACGGGCTCTAGGTGCGCGGGCTTCAGTAGTTGTGGCACGCAGGTTCAGTACCTGTGGTTCACGGGCTCCAGAGTGCAGGCTCAGTTGTCGCACACGGGCTTGGTTGCTCCTTGGCATGTAGGATATTCCTGGACCAGGGCTCGAACCTGTGTCCCCTGCACTAGCAGGATTCTTAACCACTGAGCCACCAGCGAAGTCCCCTAAGCCACACTTTTAAAACACTAAAAAACACTAAAAAGATCCTCCGTAAATCCAGATTATCTTCCTGGCCTGATCTCCTTTCACTCTTTCCAAACCCATTCATCATTCAACTTAAATATTCTGCCCTGCATATTCAGCTGGCTTTATCTTGATCATCAATTCACTTGAAAACTCTTCTTTTTCTGGGCAAAATCCTATTTGTCATGGAAATACCCACTTTATAAAGAGGTATGAGCAAAAGGAGGTTTGGGTTTTGTTTTTGCTATAACATATCCTTTTACTGCAAACAAAGTGTGATGCAACTTATTTGCAGGACAATTTAGCAAAACCTATTATAATTTTAATTTGAGTATGCTTGGACCCAGCATTCCACTTATAGGAATGTAAAGGAAAACAAGTAGACCAGAACATCTCCCTAGCAATGCTCATCATAATAAAATTGGAAATAAGATAAGTGATCATTACCAGTTAATTATAATCTTCACGTAATGACATACAGAACCCATTAAAAATAATGAGGCAGCTGAACATGTAGTCAAGAGAAAAATGTTCAACATTTCCTGTTAAGTGAAAATAGCAGAAAGGAAGCATATAGGGACTTCCCTGGTGGACCAATGGTTAAGACTTCACGCTTCTACCACAGGGGGCACGGGTTCAATCCCTGGTCGGGGAACTGAGATCCCACATGCCACACAGTGCGGCCAAAATGTAATAAAAATTAAAAATAAAAAAAAAATTTTTTAGGGGCTTCCCTGGTGGCGCAGTGGTTGAGAGTCCACCTGCCTTTGTAGGGAATACAGGTTCGTGCCCCAGTCCAGGAGGATCCCACATGCCGCGGAGTGGCTGGGCCCGTGAGCCATGGCCGCTGAGCATGTGTGTCCGGAGCCTGTGCACCCTGAGCCTGTGCTCCACAACGGGAGAGGCCACAACAGTGAGAGGCCCACGTACTGCAAAAAAAAAAAAAATTTTTTAAAAAGGAAGCATAGGGGCTTTCCTGGTGGTGCAGTGGTTGAGAGTCCGCCTGATGATGCAGGGGACACGGGTTCGTGCCCCAGTTTGGGAAGATCCCTCATGCCGCAGAGCAGCTGGGCCCGTGAGCCATGGCCGCTGAGCCTGCGTAAAGGAAGCATATAGCATATGATCCCAATGTTCATTTTTAAAATAAAGCTTATATATATTTATATAAGATTTTAAATGTATATTTAAATATAATGGAGTATATATAAATGGTGTGGAGGGAGGGAAAATAGAAGAAAGTAAAGATTAAGAAGGACTCTTCACTTTTGACATAATGCATGTTATTGTACTCAAATTTTTTATAACTGGCATATTTTACATTTTTGATCAGAAACACACAATTAAAAAAAAATCTAGTTACCTTTCAAGTCTGCTCTCAAATGCATGCTTTAATGAGAAGTCTTTCCATAAAATGCTCCACAAAAAATAATAATGGTTCTGTACTCAAAACTTCCACAAGCCCAGAGTAGAGCCTGCCTGGTTTCTTTTCTTCCTTCTGCAAATGTTGCCAAGCTCTCCAGGCGATCTGCCTATAGATGAGGATCTATGTAACCTAAAGGAAAGCTAATTTGTTAACTTTCCCCATCCACATATACAAAGGCTAGTATCACAACTCTATCTCCCTTCAAAATAAGGGCCTGCTTGGGAAAGAGGCTTATACAACAGCAGAAGAAACCCATTTGGACATCTACTGGTCAGGGCTTGAAACATACCAAGAACTGCCAAGAATCTGAGGAACACAACTTAAAAACAGAAGGAACAATATGAACAAATGGAGCAACTAGCCCTTTAGTAAACAAATAGCTCAGAAAAAAAGAAAACTTCTTAAAAATTCTAATTATTATTCTTACAATAATTTGAGGATATTTTTAAGAAATATTCCCAGTTATAGATGGCTGACTGAGCACATACTTGTATTTCTGTCCCCCAGGAAACTCCATTAAATGAGAATAAAGAGGGAATTCCCTGGCGGTCCGGTGGTTAGGACTCAGCACTCTCACTGCCAGGGGCCCGGCTTCAATCCCTGGTCAGGGAACTAAGATCCCGCAAAATGGCCACATGGCGCCACACGGCCAAAAAATAGAGAGAGAGAATAAAAACAAAATAAATAAACAAATAAAGGCTATCACCAGAGAGAGAAAGAGAGACAGAGATAGACACATAGACACTCTACGAGGGAATGAACAAAATTTGGGGAAAATCTAAAGCATATCGATGAATCATAACCAGTGGAACTGGGCAAAGAAAGGCATGAGGTATAATAAGCTTAGTGGAGCTTGTAATTAAATGGGGCATCAGGCTGCCCTGCAAAATCTCAGGTAAGTTCAGTACTCAGTACTTATATACCTAAGAGGACATAAAGTAAGACATAAGGCTGAAATCAGAGTAACTGAAAATCTATAGACAGAACAGTCAAACACAACCACATTCCCACATTGTACCACCCAGTAGCCAGACAATTACTTCACAGGATAGAAGGGATTTATTAGCATCTCAGAGCAAAGCAATGGATTCTGGTTGTTAGGTGCTCAAAAGAAAACAAGTTGATTCAGAAACAAAAGAAAACTTAAAAAAGAAAATTTTAATCCAAAAATAAAAAATCTATTTACTCATAGAGAATTAGAAGATAAATACATCCTTAAAAGAAGAGCAGAATGCTATGGGAAAAAAAAAACAAGAAATAGCTCTATGTGATTAAATACATGACTGACAAAATAAAATTTCAATAGAAGAGTGAGAAGAGAAAGCCAAGGGAACAGCCCTGAAAAGGTACAAAAATAAAATGAAACTGAAAACTGTTTACAGTAGGCCAAGGAATGTAATAGGATTACATTTGCTTCTTCAACTAAAGTCAAATGGATTCTCTTTCTTCCATACTCTATTGATTGCTTAAAACTATGCCACATTTTAATTGCTTCCTATTTGTGCATGATGTCCTTGTATTAATTTTTCCCTTTGAATTTTTTAAGACTTTTCTATGGATGTGGTGGGGAGGCACTATGGGCTTTGGAATGAGTTTTGGAAATAGAAAAAAGAAAATAAAAAGAAGCAAAGTTTGTGAAGTCTACAGAAGTAAGCAGAGAGCACAAATCATATTGAAAGGGAATAACCAGTGATAATGGTCAACCAGGAAATACCCAGCAGGTTCAGGAGGTTAGCATTCAGAGATGCCATGAGGAAACGGAAACAGTAAAGAAAGGAAGATAGCCTTACCCACAAATGTTCTATATAACACTATTACGACAGAAGAAGGGGTCAAGATGCCAAGTCAGTTGATATACCCTTAAATATTGACAAAACAGTCACACAACTCTGGTTTTTTGTTTGTTTTTTTGTTTTTTGGCTGCATTGGGTCTTCGTTGCTGCGTGTGGGCTTTCTTTAGTTGCAGCGAGCGGAGGCTACTCTTCGTTGCAGTGCACCGGCTTCTCACTGCAGTGGCTTCTCTTATTGCGGAGCACCAGCTCTAGGCACACAGGCTTCAGTAGTTGTGGCACGCAGGCTCTGTAGTTGTGGTTCACAGGCTCTAGAGCACAGGCTCAGTAGTTGTGGTACATGGGCTTAGTTGCTCCATGGCATGTGGGATCTTCCCGGACCGGGGCTCGAACCCATGTCCCCTGCATTGGCAGGCGGATTCTTAACCACTGTGCCACCAGGGAAGTCCCATTCCCACAACTGTTAAAAGAAAACAAAATTAGATACTTACCTGACAAAGAACTGGCCGGGCTTCCTCTCCGTAACTTAGAGTCATCCTGACTAAGTTGTCGTTGAAGTTTAGCTTTTCCAGTGGATGAAAATATGTCAGGATTACTGAGCTTCCTGAAGAGCAGGGGACTAAGTCCAGTTATCACATCCTTCAAAGTGAAAAAAGTAAAACATAAGCCTTTAATGTCTTTTCTGAAAGTATAAGAACTAACTTTATATTAAATATCTCTACAACATTTATTACAAGTAAAAAGTGCCAACATTTTGTATTTCCTGTTCAACAGCTAAAGCCAGAAACAAATTTCTTAGTGACAGCTGTTTGGGTATGCTGTGAGTGATGTGGGACACTGAGTATAAAATGCCAAAGGAAAAATAGGGGATGAGATTCACAAGGTGACACAATAAGGCACTTTGACAGGATATATTATCCATAATGAGTACATGTCTAATCATGTTTATTTACTTTTCTCCATTTATTCACACTCTTCCTGTATCTAGTAAAGAAAAGTATATTTTAGTTTTTAAAAAATCATAAATAATAGACCTTTCTTTACCTGTCAAACAAAGTTAGAAATACCCCTAACGTTCAATTAATGCTAAAGTAAAACTCAGAGCCTTCTTTATGTCTATAATAGGAGCTAAACTCATGTTTTCAATGAAAAATTATAATAGTACAATGGAGGAGATACAGACAATATGAAGCATTGACAGTGCCTTCCCATTGCCTTTATTTTAGTCTAACCCATCCCACCCCATCCCAATGCCACTTCCTCCTCACTCAGTAAGCATCATCAAGATGCAGACATTTTAAAGCAAACACCCACCTAATTAGCAGCATTAACGAGAAAATATTCTGGGTAAAAAAATAAAAAATAAGGCAAATAAGGCCTATCTTTTATATTTCAGTGAAGGAAGCTACAACAAACACAGATAAGTAGCACATCAATCTGACCTGGACAGTACAAAGACAAAATGAGAAGCATAAGGAGAAATAAATAAATGAAATCTATGTTACCTGCCATTTGAAAAACAAGACACAAGCAACTGGTACCATAGCAATACTCAAAGCCACAGGGGGGTGGGAAATAAATGGAAAAATGCCTGCCTCCTTGAGAAAAGATTTTTTTAAAGCCTCTAGAGGGGACTTCCCTGGTGGCACAGTGGTTAAGACTCTGTGCTCCCAATACAGGGGGCCCAGGTTCGATCCCTAGACAGGGAACTAGATCCCACATGTATGCCGCTACTGAGAGTTCACATGCCACAACTAAGGGGCCGGCAAGCTGCAACTAAGGAGCCAACGTGCCACAACTAAGGAGTCAGTGAGCCACTACTAAGGAGTCCACCTGCCGCAACTAAGACCCAGCGCAACCAAATTAATAATTTAAAAATAAATAAATAAAGCCTCTAGGGTCATATACTGTGACCAGTGAGTTCACACACAGGAAAGTACAAACATTGCTTAGTAGTGGCCATCCAGAATATAATTTACAAATACCCCAGGATAAAAAGAAGAGTGAAGTTGATGAAAAATAACTGAAGAGAAAAGGAAAAAGGTTTTTTCATTTGTTTTGGGGTTTTTTTTTTTTTTTTGGCCGCATAGCGTGGCTTGTGGGATTTTAGTTCTCCAACCAGGGATTGAACCTGGGCCCTCAACAGTGAGAGCACAGAATGCTAACCACTGGACCACCAGGGAATTCCCGAGGAAAAAGTATTTTTAAAATTGGTAGTAAATGAGACTTCCCTGGTGGTCCAGTGGTTAAGACTCCACGCTCCCAGTGCAGGGTACATGGGTTCAATCCCTGGTCAAGGAACTAAATCCCACATGCCGCACCTAAGATCCCGCATGTCGCAACTAAAAGATCCAGTAGGCCACAACAAAGATCTCGCACACAGCAACAAAGATCCCATGTGCCGCAACTAAGACCCAGCATAGCCAAATAAATAAATAAATAAATATTTTTAATTGGTAGTAAATGGATAAAAGGATAAAGGGGGATATTTAGGCACTGTACCATTAAATCTACTGATGTGCCCATCCAACTCTAACAGGAATGATCAGGGAGAAAGGGGAAATGGAAGGAGTAGTCAATGCGAAAAGAGAAGGCACCAAGGGAACAGCCTATATTCCCACCAACTGGTGTGTCGAGGATAAAACAGTACCTATGCATCAAGTAGAAACCATGAAGAAAGAAGGGTCTGGGCACTAATGCTGGTAACCCACCAAAAAGGGCTGGCCATTCACAGAAGCAACACCCCAGCAAGCAGCTTTGGGTGGAGGGAAGTGAGAAGGCCTTGTAAGATATCATGCTAAAGGAATATCCTATGTGAAGGCAATATGGAAAGAAAAGTATCCCACAAATACCTTACAAATGAGCTACTTGAGAGAGCCAGCACTTGGATGCCTGCTACACTGTATGGATGAACAGTTAGGCTTAGCCACAAAAGGATCGACAACCGATAGGACGAGATCAGCACCAGTTAAAAGAAAGAGCACAGGCTCAGTAGTTGTGGCGCAGGGGCTTAGTTGCTCCGCAGCATGTGGGATCTTCCTGGACCAGGAATTGAACCTGTGTCCCCTGCACTGGCAGGCGGATTCTTAACCACTGCACCACCAGGGAAGTCCCAAAAGAAAGTCATAATCTTTTCAATCTCCCTATTCCCTATCGTAACATACCAAAGTAAAGAAGCCAGAAAACAGAGGAGAGGAATAATGAAAGCAGATCATGCACCTTCTTATTCCAAGTCTCCCCTGTCAAAACTTTGCAAAGAGAAGGAAATATAAATGGGAAATGAAATTTAACTTTTAAATCAGGACGTCTTTTTAACTTTACTTAAGTATATTACTCATTTCAGAAAAGTACATATACGTAAGCATATAACTCAATAAATTTTGCAAGTTAAATATATCCATGGAACCAGCATCAAGATTAAAAAAAAAAAAAAAAAAGACATAACCAAGCATTCCAGAAAGCCCCCTGTGCACCCTTCTAGTCACTACACTATCCCTCCAGGGTAACTACTATCCAGGCTTCGAACAGCATATTAGAAAAATGGAATCACTCTGTATGAACTGTTCTGTATCTTGCTTCTCTTGCTCAGCTCGACTGCACTTTTTAAAACAGCAGAACATTACTGAATTTACCAAAGAATTCATTAAAAGACAGGAAAAGAGAATGAAGCAAATAAAACAGAACCACACATAGCCCAAGAAAGAAAAAGGGCATGGGAAGAGGAACTTCCTTTCTAACTTCCAAACTAATTTGCTTCTTGCAGTTTTCTAGTTCCCATTTCTAGTCACTTATGAGAGATCCAGCCAAACCACATGTTTTCAGATTAAACGGCATACCACTGTACCCTTATAGTAAGCACCCCCTTTCTGCTTAAATTGGATCAATTTTCTATCTGGTTCCTATCATTTCTATACTCAAATGATTCTTCAGCAAAATAGGGAGTTAAGGAGGGGAAGGAGCCTAGGATGACTTCCAGGTTTCTGGCCTGGATAGTATCCCAGGGAATATAGCAAGAGAAACAAGGTTACAAATAAAATACTATTGTGGCAATATTAACATAACTACAAATTGCAGTACTCTTTCAATAACTATTAGGGAAACTATAAACATTTAACATGAAAGAAATAAAACAAAGAAGACATGAATAACTCTCTTCAACTACAAGAGGGCTATCTCCTCTGTTATAGGAGAGTAAACTTCTTACTTCAGAGGCCAGTTTGATATACTGGATAAAAATAACAGAAGGAGAAGTAGGTTTAATTATAGGAAGAACCATCTAACAGTGAAAAAAAGCCGTCTTAAAAGGAATGGACTGTGCCCCTAGGATACTGAAAAAGTAGGGTGAAAGTTGGCCTAAGCAGTGACTCTCAAAATGTGGTCCCCAAACCAGCAGCATCAGCATCACCTGTGAACTTGTTAGAAAGGCAAATTCTAGGGCCCCACCCCAGATCTACTAAATAGGAAATTCTGGGGGAGGGTAGCAGCAATCCGTGTTTTAACAAGCCCTCTAAGTGATTGTGAAGCACACTGAAGTTTGAGAACCACGAGACTAAATAAAAACTTTCAATATGATGCCATCAACACAAATATATGTTGACCAATTGTGAGGATCGTGTCACAAATTATCTGAAATTGACTTAAAGTACTCAAGTTTGCAATTAGTATACTCTCTTAATTAAATGAAAGCAGGTTCTTGGTAAATACTATCAATGAAATAAAGTCAGTTCACTTATGTTACATTCTTTCTTGTGAAATTTTTTAAAAGGCAGAATTACAGCCTGCATGCCATAAATTACATATAATGTGTATTTATCTATTGTAACAATAACATATCTAATATATGACATATAAATTTCAACTGTCAAAAAAAAAAGGTTGAAAATTGCCTGACTACACAATTTCTACATGCTCCTTCCAACTCTAAGAGCTTATTGCTTTCTCTTTTAATTCAGAGTACTAAGTTGTGGCTATTTTGCCTATTGCTCTGGGAGTCCTCACAGAGAGTCCCCCCTCTCTTGATCAGAACCATCTCCCTCCTCCACAATATCAAAGCAAATCTCAGGCTAACTTTACCCACAAGGCTAGCGTTGTGTTTATACTGTATCATGCTACTAAGGATAGGATTAGAAGTAAGCAAAGGATTCACAGCTGAAAACAGAAGTCTACACACTAAAAACTTGTCTATCAGGCTAAGAACCTGGGCTCTCAATAGGAGTTGTCTTACCCCATAAGAATGGAAATTCAGTAGGTGAAGAAAAATCCATACCCTATGGCAGAGTCTTCCTGACCTACCTTGCCAAGAGTCAAACCCAGGTGCCACACTAATCAAAGTACATTCTCTTAATCCTTATCAAAAAACCTTTGCTTGATATGTACATGCGAAAAAAAAGAACCCTGACTCATACCTCAGGCATATCAAAGACAACATATATAAAAATTAACTTTAAGTGGATCATGAGTCTAACTATAAAACCTAAAAGTATAAACCTTCAGAAGAAAATACAAGAGTAAATTTTTATACTTTTGAGTTAGATAGCATTCTTAGATAACACACAAAGCATAAGTTTAAAAAGAACAAATTTATAAATAGACTTCAACAAATTTAAAAACTGTTACTCTTCAAAAGATACTGTTAAAAAATGAAAACAGGGCTTCCCTGGTGGCGCAGTGGTTGAGAGTCTGCCTGCCGATGCAGGGGATACGGGTTCGTGCCCCGGTCTGGGAGGATCCCGCATGCTGTGGAGCAGCTGGGCCCGTGAGCCATGGCCGCTGGGCCTGCTCGTCCGGAGCCTGTGCTCCACAATGGGAGAGGCCACAACAGTGAGAGGCCCACATACCGCAAAAAAAAATAAAAAATAAAAAAAATAAAAAATGAAAACAAATCACACAGGAGGAAGAATATTTGCAAAACACATCTGAGAAAGACTGGCATTCAGTATATATAAAGATCTTTCACAATTCAATAATAAGAAAACACACAAGCTAATAAAAAAACATGAGCAAGGGCTTCCCTGGGTGGCGCAGTGGTTGAGAGTCCACCTGCCGATGCAGGGGACACAGGTTCGTGCCCCGGTCCGGGAAGATCCCACATGCCACGGAGCGGCTAGGCCCATGAGCCATGACCACTGAGCCTGCGTGTCCGGAGCCTGTGCTCCGCAACGGAGAGGCCACAACAGTGAGAGGCCCGCATTCTGCAAAAAAAAAAAAAAGTGTGACAGGAAAAACTGTCAACTTAGATTTCTACCCAGATAAACAAAAGCTGAGGGAGTTTATTACCACTACACCGGCCAGAAAAGGAATCCTTCAGGTTGAAATAAAAAGACACAAAACAGGAACTTCAAGCCATATGAACATATAAAGATCTCCAGTAAAGGTAACTACATGAGCAAATATAAAAGTGAGCATTATTATAGTTTTGGTTTATAACTCCACTTTCTATTTCCTACATGATTTAAAAGACAAATACATAAAAATAATTATAAATCTATGTTACTGAGCACACAATGTATGAAGATATAATTTGTGAGAACAACATAAAGGGGGGTGGGAGAATAGAGGTGTATAGGAGCAGAGTTTTTGTATGTTATTGAAGTTGGTACCAATTCAAACTAGACTGTTATAAATTTAGGATGTTACATGTAATCCCTGTGGCAAAGCAAAAAGAAAATATAAAAAAAGCATACACAAAAGGAAACGAAAGGGGATCAAAATGGTTCATTACACCAAAAAAAAATTTTTTTTCTTCAACTAAACACAAAAGATGGCAGTAACAGAGGAAATGAGAGACAAAAGGGTATAAAACACACATGATAAAAATATTTCAATGAGCAAAGGTATCCATACTTGAATCAAAGGAAAAAATAAAACATAAAGAAGAACCCAATGGATATTTTAGAACTGAAATATATAATAACCAAAATAATAAAACTGAGTGAATAGGGCTTCCCTGGTGGCGCAGTGCTTGAGAGTCCGCCTGCCGATGCAGGAGACGCGGGTTCGTGCCCCGTTTCGGGAGGATCCCACGTGCCGCGGAGCGGCTGGGCCCGTGAGCCATGGCCACTGAGCCTGCGCGTCCGGAGCCTGTGCTCCGCAAATGGGAGAGGCCACAACAGTGAGAGGCCCACATAACGCAAGGAAAAAAAAAAAAAAAAAAAAAAAAAAACTGAGTGAATAAGCTTTTCAGCAGAACATAGAGGACAGAATAAAGAAACAGTGAACTGGAAGACAGAAGAACAGAAGTTATTCAACATGAACAACAAAGTGAAAACAGTAAACAGAGGCTTCAGGATCTATGGTTCTGTAATTAAAGATCTAACGTCTGTGTCATTGGAGTCCAAAAGGAAAGGACAAAGAGAGAAAGAAAGAAAAAGTACTAGAATAAATCATGGCTGAAAACCTCCCAAATGTGTGAAGAAGACATAAACCTACAGATTCAAGAAGCTGAGTGAACCCCAAGCAGAATAAACGCAAAGAAATATGCCAGGAAACATTATAATTAAAATTCAGAAAAAAAAAAAAAAAAAAAAAAAAAAAAAAAAAAAAAAAAAAAAAAAAAAAAAACGTTTGAATGACAGACTTCTCATCAGAAACTATGTAGTCCAGAATAAAGTGGCAGCACAGTATTTTTCCAGTGTTGAAAGAAAAGAACTGTCAACCAGAAGCAATAACCAGGGAAAATGACCTTCAGGAATAAGTATAATTAAGAGACTTTATTCACAGCAAACCTATCCTAAAAGAATGGCTAAAGAAAGTTCTCTAAACAGAAAGGAAATAATACAATAAGCAACTTTAGGAACAGAGAAAGAACACAGTAAGTAAAAATGCAGGTAAATACATTGGCATTTCCTTCTGTAACATATGATTTTAAAATTTACTAAAGACATTTATGCTACAAAACATGAATCAGATTCAAATAAACTCACCAGTGAGGTGAGAGAGCTTAAGAAAAAATTAGAAATAAAAGATCAGTTAAGAAATGACGGGCCCCACCTCCCGGCTGCTCCGTAAAGAGAGTGAACTCCCTGAGACTAGGGGCCATATACATTTACGCCCTCAGCAGGACCCAGGACAAGACTGGTATAAGGCACGATTCAGCAAATGTTTGTTAAATGGGTGCAAAAAATCAAATTCCAGCCTGCCTGCCTCCAAGGCCTACATGTTTGACCACCATGCCACACTGCTCCAGTGAAGACTCACTCACAGACTGATGGAAGACAGCTGAACCAAGAAAAATGATCTTATCTCATGCTTCAGTGACAAAATAAAAGCCATCAGACATGGGAGAATTGTTCCAGGGCCTTCATCTTCCCACCACTGAATCTCTAAACCTCCCAGTATCTGTGTTCATCTTTTGTCTCATTCCTTCCTGTTACAATGAAGGGCCTGAGGACCTCTCCTTATCTCTGAGGCCCAGTGCCCTAGACCCAAGCCCCTCCTTCCCCTTCCATTTTTCCCTTTCTCTTCTATGTTCCCATCTGGTCCTGCTTTATGGTCTCTGTGTCATTCCCAGCAGCAAACAAGCATAGTCTAGTATCTCCCATCTTAGAAAAATCATTCTTTGCCCCTCCTCCTACCATCACCTTAGCTCTCTGGGTTCTGTTCCCATTCACAGCCATGTTTCACAAGGAAATCGCCTACCCATCTAGCTCCACTTCAGCAGTAGTGTTTTATTCCCTCTGACCTCAGGGAGGGTCCTATAACAATCTACCCTCCCACCAGTACTCTATCCAATTATTCCTGTTTTTTTAATTTTATTTATTTTTCATAATACATTATAAATTTTATAATATACATATCTGTACAGTGTGAATAAATTATAAAACAAATACCTATGTACCTGTACCCATCACCCAGCTTCAAAAACAAATCATTTCTGAATGACAAAACCCACCATGTAGCCCTCCCCAGTCACATCTCCTTCCCCTGCCTGAGGTAACCAGTGTCATTTTTCATGCCTTGCTTTTTTGTATGGTTTTACAACATATTACTGCATCCATATATTGTAAAATTTTGCATGTTGTTCAACTTTATATAAACATATTCTTTCATGACTTTTTCGAATCAGTATTAGGTTTCCTGAGTTTTATACATGTTGATACATGTAGCTGGAGTTCATTCATTTACTTCATTATAGTATTCCATTGTAAAAAAAAAAAAAAAGACTAAACTTGAAGGAACACAAGAGAGAATACAAACAAGAGATAATGCCTTAAGAGACACAGAAGATGAAATGTTTTGGGTTTTTCTGTTTGTTTTATTTTTTTATGAAGAGGAAAAAAAATGTTTGAGAGAAAATGATATGTTGAAGAGAAGCAAAGAAGATCCAACATACAGCAAATAGAAGTCCCTGCAGAAGAAAATCAAAGCAAGGCAACAGAACGAATATCAATACTAAAATTATAATTCAATAACTTTGCTGAAATTAAAACTATATATATGAAAACTACATCCTGGAAGAGCACACCACGTGCATGACATATAAATCCAAATAACCAACACCAAGATATATTTTAGTATAATAACTGGACTTTAACAGAAAAAATCCTTTCAGCATTAAAAAAAAAAAAAAATGACCTATAAGAAAAACCTGCATCACTACCAGACTATGGCAACATTTCTTTTTTAATATTTATTTATTTGCACTGGGTCTTAGTTGCAGCAACGCAGGCTGCTTAGTTGTGGCAGGCATGTGGGATCTAGTTCCCTGACCAGGGATCAAACCCAGGCCCCCTGCATTGGGAGCATGGAGTCTTAACCACTGTGCCACCAGGGAAGTCCCGACAACAATTCTTTATGCCAGAAGAAAAACAGGGTTACATATATAAGATACTCAAAGAAAGGCAGTATGAGCCCAGGATTTTACATCCAGGAAAACTAACCTTCAAGGTAAAGGGCACAGGCAAAATGTTATCAATATAAAATAACTCAGGGAATATTGTTCCAACAGGTCGTTCCTAAGGAATGTACTAGAGAACAAGATTCATACAATCAGGACTTCCCTAGCAGTCCAGTGGTTAAGACTCTGCGCTTCACTGCAGGGGACGTGGGTTCGATCCCTGGTCGGGGAACTAAGATCCCACATGCCACACTGTGCGGCCAAAAAAAATAAAAAATAAAATAAAATAAACACATGTTTAAAAACAAAAGATTCAGGGCTTCCCTGGTGGCACAGTGCTTGAGAGTCCGCCTGCCGATGCA
>NW_006776468.1:1109840-1118655 GCF_000442215.2 Lipotes vexillifer | reverse complement strand
TGGAAAAAAAAAAAAAAAAAGACTAAGGAACCAATTTGAAGAGGCTCTTCCTAGACAACAACAGGACAATGTGAGCTGCAATTAGCAGTAAAAAAAAAAAAAAAGAAAAGAAAAACACATAAAATATGGGTTGAAACCCATCAAATACATTTAAATGTATGACTCCACAGTGATAATAAAAAATAACTAACTGATCACCATCTGAAGATGACAGGGAACCAGTTTATTACCTTAAAAACTAGGTAAATAAAAGGAAAGAATTAGGCCATTCTTACATGAACTATACCACTGGGAATCAAACAGTAGATGAGAAGCATCTCCTTAAAATGCTATGCCACCTAGTAAATGAAAACAAAATGACAGAATTATATCACTACTTTGCAACTCCCAATTAGCGAATCTCAGCACTGAGCATCAGCAACTGCTACAATCAAAGAGCAAAAAGCGGACATCACATGCCTCCTGTTGAAAGAACACACTACCACCCAAAAGCTTGCCAAAGGAATTGAACCTGAGGCTGATTAAGCCTCTGTATCCAGCTGTAATTTGCAGGAAATACAACAGGACATAAAACATTTTGAAATGCACCATAACTATGCAATCTAGACTTTGGGAAACTCTACAGGCCAAATGCCCCAAGGTTTTTCAACTTACAGATTTTAAGGAAAAGGAAGAGATGAAAGGAAAAGATTAAAAAGAGACAGGGACTTCCCTGGTTGTCCAGCAGTTAAGACTCCACGCTCCCAAGGCAAGGGGCCCGGGTTCAATCCCTGGTCAGGGAACTAGATCCCGCATGCCACAACTAAAGATCCCATGTGCCGCAACTAAGACCCAGCACAGCCAAATAAATAATTTTTTTTTTTTTTAAAAGCATGAGATATTTCTATCCACTAGTATGGCTAGATTTTTTAAAAATGGAAAATAACAAGTGCTAGCAAGGTCACAGACAAACTGGAACCCTTGTAAATTGCTGGTGGGAATGTTAAAATGATACACCCACTGTGGAAAACAGTTTGACAATTCCTCAAAAACTTAAACATAGAATTATCATATGATCCAACAATTCCACTCCTGTATATAGAAACAAAAAATTGAAAAACAGGTGTACAAACAGAAACTTGTACACAAATGTTCATAGGGGTACTACCACAATCACCAAAATGTAGAAACAACCCAAATGCCCATCAGTTGATGACTGAATAAACCAAATGTGGTATAACCATATAATGGAATATTACTCGGCCATAAAAAGGAATGACATACTGATGATATATGCTACAATATGGATGAATCTCAAAAACATTACGTTAAGTAAAAGAAGCCAGACATAAAAGGCCATGTATTATATGATTCCCTTTATATGAAATGTTCACAGTTCACAGAGACAGAAAACAGATTAGTGGTTGCCAGGGACTAGGGGAAGGAGGAAATATTCTGGAACTAGATAGTGGTGATGGTTATACATTTGAATGTACTGAATGTCACTAATCGTAAATTTTATGGTAAGTGTATTTTACCACAATTTAAGAAGTCAAAGCACATATAGAGGTAGGGTGTCTAGGGCCACACTTCCTTCCAGGAGCCTATTAAAGTGAAAATAGCTGGGACCCAGTCGCCTTCCTCTCTGGCTTCTCTTGGCTTCCTTATGGCTTTTTTCTCTTCCACATGGCTGGGAGGACAAACTGAGAAATGCCTACAGAAAGCTATCACTAGCCACCAAGACCTGAAAGAGTGTGGGGGTTGCCAGAGACTAGCTCTGCCACAGATGGAGGAAAACAAGCTTTTCCAGACCTCCTAGGTATTCCTGCAAAAAGGCCTTTACATGCATTCAAAACGGTTATTATCCAAAACTCTGTGGGCCTATAAGGAATGAAGGTTCTAGGTGGTCTATATCCAGAATAATAGGATTTCTACACAGTTCTAGCTGAGGACCATAGTAGGGTTTGAGGGCTATGGCAAGGACTAGCTAGATATTGACCAAACACGATTCACCTTCCTCCTGGGCACAAGCTATGGCCCTATGATTGAATTCTGGCAACAGAATATGGGTGGAAGTGATTAAGCCATTTCCAGGTCTGCCCATCAACAACTCCCACAAGATTCCCCCACCTGCCTCAGGTGACCTTGGAAGCCATGTGTAGAAAATGGTAGAGCCTCCATTACTCTAGGTTCTTTTGAATGTATTTTTTACAGCAATTAGTGTTCTTAAATATAAAAGACTACTGGGATTTCCCTGGTGATCCAGTGGGTAAGACTCCGCACTCCCAATGCAGGGGGCCCGGGTTCGACCCCTGTTTGGGGAACTAGATCCCAAATGCCTGCTGCAACTAAGAGTTTGCATGCCGCAACTAAGAAGTCCGCATGCCACAACTGAGAAGTGCGCATGCCGCAACTAAAAAAAAAAATGATCCTGCATGCTGCAACGAAGATCCCACACGCCGCAACCAAGACCCGGCATAGCCTAAACAAATAAATAAATATTACAAAATAATAATAATAAATATATATATATAGAAGACTACTAGCATGAGAGCTAGTAGTAAAATGTCCCATTCTCTTACTGGTCAAAGGCAGGACTCAGATTTCCTGGGGTCACCTAAAAACAAAATCATCCTGGTAACACCCTTTTGAAACAACTTAAGGACTTTTTAAAAATTAATACCAACTTTTTTTTTTTTTTGGCTGCACCACGCACCTTGCAGGATCTTAGTTCCCCAACCAGGGATTGAAACTGGGCCCATGGCAGTGAAAGCACAGAGTCCTAACCACTGGAATGTCAGGGAATTCCCAATGCCAACTATTTTTTAACTCTTTTGTCTTTAAAACATTCTTGAAGATCTCAAATAGTCATGAAAATTAGAAGGCCAGACAGTACTATATTACCTCTGCTTTGCTGAAATACAGGCAGAAAAACTATGTGGCTTGTTAACCTCTCAACACATTAAAGGTTAAAGGATCTGTGCATCTGCTACCCAGGTTCAACCTTAGAAAATATTTTATTACATTAAAGTTGGTACAACTAAAATGATATTACAGAATTTTAAAATGCGGTTTCCTTGGCCTGAATTTGCTTTTAATTATGTTCTAAAATCTAGGGAGACTATATATATATATATATATAATATCTTCTAAGCCAGTTAGTTAAGACAGAAATCCATAAAAGTTTCCCTAAAGGGAAAAACGCACAAATTAAAGCCATGTTTTCAAGCTGAACAAAGTAAAAGAAGAGTTCAATAACACCAACAAATCAAAGGTCAACACATACCTTTTTCTATTATATTTCTTTATAAAACCAGATGAGAACACAGAAAAATATGAACTCTATATTCACACATTCTATGCACTTACCCTAAAAATATAATAATTAACCATTATTGAGTGCTCACTGGTATCAGGCTTTGTAATAAGCGTTTTACATGGGTTAATTTATTAAATCCTAACAATAACCCTATGAAATTGGCAATGACAGTATGTCCATTACATTTATATGGGATAAGTAAGGCTTAAAGAACTTAAGTAACTTGCATCAGGTAATAGAGTTGGAATCTCAGGTCAGAGAATGACTTAATCACTATACATTCACTCAAGAAGTATTTATTTAGTACCTCCTATATACAATTCTAGAAGCTGGAGATACAGCAGTAAGGAAAAACCAACCCAAATTCCTACCCTCATGAACCATATATCCTCATGTGTGAGAATGCCAATAAATAACAAATATGTGACAGTAACAGGTGAATAAAGGACATGAATAAAAAAAGGGGAAGGGAATGACTAAGAGTGCTACTTTAAAAAGGCTGGTCAGGCTTCCCTGGGGGCACAGTGGTTAAGAATCCGCCTGCCAATGCAGGAGACATGGGTCCGAGTCCTGGTCCGGGAAGATCCCACATGCCGCGGAGCAACTAAGTCTGTGCACCACAACTACTGAGCCCGCTTGCCTAGAGCCCGTGCTCTGCAACAAGAGAAGTCACCGCAATGAGAAGCCCACAAACCGCCACGAAGAGTAGCCCCTGCTCGCCGCAACTAGAGAAAGCCTGCATGCAGCAATGAAGACCCAACACAGCCAAAAATAAATAAAATAAACAAATTTATTTTAAAAAAAAATAATAATAAAAAGGCTGGTCAAGGAAGGCCTCTATCTGAACACAGATCTAAATGAAACGAGGAAGCCAGTCATATAAATATATCCAGAAAAAGAACACCTCAGGTAGAGAAAACTACCAAGTATAGAAGTCCTCAAATAATAATTTTTAAAATGTCCTCAGGCAGGAGCATGCTTAATATATTTGGAGACCATCAAGGCAGCCAGTGTGAACAGAGCTCAGTAACAAGAGGAGGAGTAGAAGGAAATGAGGTTAGAGAAGGCCAAGAGGCAAATCATGCAGACTCTTAAGTACAAAGCAAGCACCTTCCATTTTGATCAACTGTGATGGAAAGCCACTTTTGAGTAGAGGATGGTAACAAACTTTGATTTTAGCTTTTACAGGATGATACCGATATTGCTGTGTGCAAATTATCATGGGGGCGGAGGGGAGAGGAGGTAAAAGAATAGAATCAGGAAGACAGGTTTGGAGACTTTTATAGTAATCCAGATGAAAGATGATAGAGGCTAAGATTAAGGTAGTGATGGAGCTAGTGGGGAAAAGTCTCACGCAATTTGAATGTAGCACCAACCAGAACTGACGGGCTGAATGTGGAATATAAGGTTAAGAAAAGAATCAAAAACAACTTCCATGTTTTGCTCTAAATAAATGAGTGAATGATAGTGCCATTTATTGACTTGGGAAAGACTGGGGAAGAAGTGGGATGGGAAGTGAAAAACAGGGTTCAGCTTTGGACCCATTAAGTTTGAAAGGTCTATTAGCTACCCAAATAGAAATGTTACATACACAACTGAAAACAGGAGAGCTCAAAAGAAAGGTCAAGACTAGAGAAATAAATGTGGGAATCAGCAGTACAGAGATGGAATGTTAAGTAATACAATCTGACGAGATTACATCAGGAGAGAGAATAGACTGCAAAAGCAGATTAAATACTGAACCCTCTCAAGCACCAGTGAGATTGGAAGAAAACCAAGACAGCATGGTCCCAGGAGCCAAATGATGGAATGATCAACCATGTCAAAAGCAACAGGTTGAGTGAGATGAAGACTGAAAACTGGCCACTGGGTTAGACCAATGATGACCTTGACATAAGTGTTTCAGTGGAATGACGGGGGACTAAAGCCTGACTTGACTGGAATGGGTTCAAGAGGAGAGGAAATGAAAGAAGATATAGACAACTCTTTCAAGTAGTTTTGTTATAAAGAGGAGCACTCTCCTACTCACAATTATTTCGTATCCCTTGCTCTTTTGCCTGAATAACTGCAAGAGCCTCTTAACTGGTTCCACATACCCATTCAGTCAATGCTCGCTAAAGTAGCCAAATAAGTGGGATTAAAATGAATGTTAGATCACGTGATTCTTATGTTCAAAACTCTCCAATGGCTTCTCATCTCGTTCAACATGAAAGTCAAAATCCTCACAGCTGCCTGTAAGACCCTTACCAATCTGAAACTCTCCACAATTCAGCCCTCCTCTCCCCACCTTTCCCCTCTGAGCTCACCTACTACTCTTCCTCTTACTCACTCTATTCCAGCCACACTTGGCTTCCTTGGTGTTCCTCAAACACAAATTTTAGAGCTGGAGGTATGCTTCTACCCCAAGGTGCTTCCTATTCCCTCTACCAAGTATACTCTTCCCCCCACATAATCTAAATGCCTCAATCTCTTACATTCTTCAGGTCTTTACTCAAACATCTCATTCCAAAGAGATGCCTTTCCGGATAATGCTATTTAAGCCATAAAATCCCCCATCACTCTATATTCCCCTTCTCTGCTTTATTGTCTTCATAGTATTTATCACCATATAGCATACTACATATTTTACTTATTCCTTTTATTATCTGATTCCCTCTACTAAAATAGAAACTTTGAAAGCAGGGTTTGTCATCTGCCTTTTTCACTTCTATAATCCCAACAGTAACCAAAAAATTTAAAAAAAACAAAAACAAAAAAAACTTCTTGAATCCAAGGATGAATGAATGAGAGGGAATGCATGGTTAATGAAGTTTTTTCAAGATGGAAAATATTGTAGCATGCTTGTATGTTGATGAGAATCATCAACAGAAAAAAAAAACATTAATGATTCAGGAGTAGGAAAGAATAATTCCAAGAATAAAACTCTTATTTAGATGTAGGGGTTGGCCTTAGATGGGAATAGGAACAGATTATCCATAGCAATAAGAGAGAGGGAAAAGAAGGCGGGTACAGGGCTTCCCTGGTGGTGCAGTGGTTGAGAGTCTGCCTGCCGGATGCAGGGGACACAGGTTCGTGCCCCAGTCTGGGAAGATCCCACATGCCGCAGAGCAGCTGGGCCCGTGAGCCATGGCCGCTGAGCCTGCGCGTCCGGAGCCTGTGCTCCGAAGCGGGAGAGGCCACAGAACGCGGGTACAGATATAGGTAGGTTGGGTGACTTGTAATGGGAGCTTGTAGGATTATCTTTGTTTTTTCTTCAGTGAAACAGGAAGCAAGGACATCAACTGAGAGTAAAGAGGACAAATAGAGAGCTAGAAGTTTGAGGAGAACGATTAAACTATCATTTAAGAGTGAATGGAGGGAATTCCCTGGTGGTCCAGTGGTTAGGACTCCGTGCTCTCACTGCTGAGGGCCTGGGGTCAATCCCTGGTCGGGGAACTAAGATCCCACAAGCCATGAGGCACTGCCAAAAAAAAAAAAAAAAGTGAATGGACTAGGGAATGTCATAGGATTGACTGTCATTGCTGAAAGACTCCTTAGGTTCATCATCACAAATTTAGATGTCAGCATCGTTGTGTTTTCCTCCAGCCACATTCAGCTGCCTAGACACAAGGGCAGAATAGGCAGAGTTGGTTTAATCATGGTTGGAATTTTCTCAAGCAGGTATGATAGAAGGTACTGAAGGTACATGCATAGCAGTAATTATGATAGCCCATGAAATGTTAAGTTGGACAAGGAGGAAAGTAGAGACATGAGGTGACTGACAATGAAAAGGTAGTCTGGACTTCCCTGCTGGCTCAGTGGTTAAGAATCCGCCTGCCAATGCAGGGTACACGGGTTCGAGCCCTGGTCTGGGAAGATCCCATGTGCCACAAAGCAACTAAGCCCATGCGCCACAACTACTGAGCCTGCGCGCTAGAGCCCAAAAGCCACAACGACTGAGCCCCCATGCCACAACTACTGAAGCCCACCTAGAACCCATACTCTGCAACAACAGAAGCCACCGCAAAGAGAAACCTGTGCACCGCAATGAAGAGCAGCCCCTGCTCGCTGCAACTAGAGAAAGCCCGCATGCAGCAACGAAGACCCAATGCAGCCATAAATAAATAAATTTATTAAAAAAAAAAAAAAATCAACAGACCAGAGGTTCCAAAGCGTTTGAACAATTTTTGGAGAGGAAATCCTAAAATGAATGTGAGCTAGAGAAACAGAAGATGATGTGAAGGTCAGATCTGGCAAGCTCAAAACTAGATTTTAGAGGCAGAACAATTATTGGTAAAGATGAAAAGTACCTAATGAATATGGAAGTAAGAGGCTCAGGTTGATGTCAATTTTCCCCATCAATTATTTACTGTACTTCCACTGTACACATGGCTATAGTGCAGAGAAAAGAGTTTGGGAGTTAACAATGAGGAACAACAAAAAGGTGGTCAACTATGTCTGACTAACAATGCATTTTGTGTAAGTCCTTACTGCCAATAATGTCTAGTCTCTGCTCTCCCTTGAGGACTTTTTCCTCTTCCCCCAGGGCCAGCCCTTGACCCAACAACCTGGTTTTCAAAACTCTTTGGAACTCCAAGTATGTATATAATGAAGAAAAATAACCAATAACTGCTGATAAAAAGTAATAATTACCAAGGTACCATAGGAATTTTATCAAGAAAGTACAAAGCTAGGTGGCAAATTTAGCAGAGAATCATAAGCAGCTAAGACCAGCAATAAAGGAGGCATAATGATTGCAATATTAAGCTGCCTCTCACAGTCCTGATCATAGGTCACCATGAATAACTGGGGTGGAAAAAGCTTTTAGGTTGATCTTAGGCTATGGGCATCCAGTAAAACAAAGATGGGAAAAATCTGGAGGCAGATGTGTCCTACCCTCATCAGGAAACACTGTCCAACCTGCTTCAACCATCCCAGGCTCTCTGCTCCCAGTACCTCTGATGAAATCAAATCTTCCAAAGGTAACAGGTTTTCAGGAGCTGGCCCTTATTCATATTACTTCTGGACAAGAGGGGAGGGAGGGCCAATAAACATTCTGTATTGAGGGACTTCCCTGGTGGTCCAGTGAGTAAGACTCCACACTCCCAATGCAGGGAGCCCGGGTTCGATCCCTGGTCGGGGAATCAGATTCCACATGCACACCACAATAAGTGTCCGCATGCCACAACTAAGAGTCCACATGCCGCAACTAAGAGCCCACATGCTGCAACTAAATATCCCGCGTGCCCCAACTAAGACCCAGCGCCGCCTAACTGACTAAATAAATAAATAGACATTCTGTATTGAAAACTCAGAAAAATTCTCAAATGCCCATGTCTCAATCACCATGTCCTACATTGTATCCTCCACACAGCTGCCAGAGTAATCCAGCTAAAAAACAAGAAAGACCACCCCGCTTCCCTACTTACTATCTTTTTACATAATACTAAAGACCATCTACAATCTAGCCTCCTTTAGTCTCTTAACTCAACATCTATGGCTTCAAGTTCAACTTCCAACAATACTAAATTGATTACA
>NW_006776468.1:1071089-1109830 GCF_000442215.2 Lipotes vexillifer | reverse complement strand
CCCTACACAATATATGCAGCTTCCTCTCTGTATGTTTTCTGCCCCATGCTTTTGCCCGTATACTAATATTATAGTGCAGAATAAAGAGAAGATACTGATTTCCATGAAAATAATTTTGAAAATTCCTTAATGGTGCCAAGAGAATTCAAAATTCAAAATATTTTAATCTTTTTCTATTCATTCAGTCCACAAATAATTCATTCAGTCAACAAGTAACTACTTAACACCTATTGTGACAAAGCCCTTGACTATGCATTATGATAGATAAAATGATGATATAGTTCCTACCCTCAATAATTTACAACTTAAAAGCAGATATGAAATAATACAAAATGAATACAGAAGGATAGAAGTGCTATTTACTACAGCCCAATCATGGAAAAACAACTTCACAGAACAGTTTCTGTGGCATGAGTTAGGCCTGGAAACTTGAGTAGAATTTTAATGGGCAAAGACAGAGAAGAAAGAGCTTTTCAGATGGATGATTAATTAAAATAAATATATGGGGACTTCCCTGGTGGCACAGTGGTTAAGAATCCGCCTGCCAATGCAGGGGACACAGGTTTGATCCCTGGTCCGGGAAGATCCCACATGCCATGGAGCAACTAAGCCCATGCACCACAACTACTCAGCCTGAGTTCTAGAGCCCGCAAGCCACAAATACTGAGCCTGTGTGCCACAACCACTGAGCCTGTGTGCCACAACCACTGAAGCCCATGCACCTAGAGCTCGTGTTCTACAACAAGAGAAACCACCACGACGAGAAGCACGCACACTGCAACGAAGAGTAGCCCCCGCTTGCTGCAACTAGAGAAAACCCACACGCAGCAACGAAGACCCAACACAGCCAAAAATAAATAAATTAAATAAATAAATAAATTTTAAAAATATATATATAAAAATATGAAAATGCCTGAGCAATAAACAAATATTTACTGAATGTCCATTACGTACCAGTTAAAACACTAAAGGCTGGTATAATGATGAATAAGACAGCCTCTGAGGAGTTTTTTCTCTGATGAGAGACTGACAGCCAATCAGAATGAGGAAATACATGTTTCAAGTGCCAGCACACATATCTATGTTTCTAATAAATATTCAGACTAATAACTATGTTTCAAATACCATACTAGGCCCTAGGTAAATGAAAGAGTCTGGGCCTCAAAGAACTTACTTATGAGAGAGACAAACTATTTCAATAATGTACACTACAATGGAGACAAAGCAAAGTCTTGGGAACCAAGAGAAGGGGCCTCTAACTCTGATTCTAATAAAAAGTGATAAGTATCAAGTAGACCTTGAATGCCAAGGTCTTCAAACTTCATTCTATGGTATCAAGAAGCTAATGAAAGTTTCTGAAGATAAAGCAATAAAATGATCATTTAACAAATACTTATCTATCACTGGAACTCAGGTAGGCAAGGAGTTCCAATCTTTTTTTAATTAGAATGCAGAATAAATCAGAGGTTAAAAGACTAAAAACAGGTAAATGCAGTTAAAATATTACAATAACCAAGACAAAAATTTATAAATGCTGAATTAAGGTGATGACAGTGAGAACAAAGATTTGAAAGATGTTATGAAGACAGAATCAGCAGAACCTGGATAAGGGGGGTAAAGGGAGAGGGAAAAGTCAAAGACCATGGATATAATTTCAAGTTTGATGACAAGAAAAAGGAAAGACACGGGGAGACCACATTTCAAAGGAGAAATAATGGATTCTATTTCAATGATACAGTAAGCCACTGAGCTAGAGATTCAAGTTCTGCATCCTGTTCAGAAATTATTCCTAAATACCAGCATGGTATAACATGTAACAAGCATTATTCCGTATCATGAGAAATGGAGAACAAAGTCATTTGTGAAAGGTAGATGCTTGGTGATCAGCTAGGTTCTTATTCCCTGAATGAATGGAATAATCCATCCAGCCTCATAACACACGAAACTGAAATTTTTAACTTTTCAACATCAAATAATTTCTAGTTATGGACTTTCAAGGACACTATCAGTTTATGAAAAATCACAAATGTTAAGATCACAAATGCTGAGGGTCTGATGTGGAAATATTAAGCCCAGAAATGGAAATGTAGAGCTAAGGAAAGAGGTCAGGCCTAGAGACTCAGATCACTCTACAAGGAGGTTCTGTGACACAATGCTATGAACAAAGGGAACTACAGACCCTATTATACATCCTAAGCACTTGCCACAAATAGGGTAAGCCTGCTAAAAAACAAAGTACAATTAAGAAAAAGGCTGGGAATTCCCTGGCAGTCCGGTGGTTAGGAGTTGGTACTTTCACTGTGGGGATCCGGGTTCAATACCTAGTGGAGGAACTAAGATCCCCCAAGCCACACAGTGTGGCCAAAAGAAAAAGAAAAAAGCTAAGGACAGAGGACATATCCACAAGGAACATATTGGGGACAGAGACAGAAAACAGTAAAAGATACCCAAGAAGCAGTCAGAGTAACAGGAGTAGAATGGACATTATGACAAAAGAGAAGAAAATATCAAGAAGGAACACGTGCAAAAATTAATCAAAATAAAGCTGAGGTAGTCGTACTAATATCAGATAAAAGACACTTTAAAATGCATAATTGGAGTATAAAAGCTCACTATAAAATAACCGACGTTTATTTCACCAGAAACGTTTAACAATTGTATCGTACACTTGAATGCACCTAATAAAGAGAAAAACAAAAAAACAAAAACAAAAAAGAAGGAACACATGGTCAAGAGTGACAAATAGTTCACAGAGGTCAGAGAGGATGAGGAATGGGGCAAGGCTACCATATTTAATCATTTAAAGGTCCCTGGGACTGCTGCATCTCTCTGTATAATTCACAATGAAAACTTTTCACAAATAGCCACACATTTTTTTTTTTTTTTAATTTTTGGCTGCGTTGGGTCTTCATGGCTGCATGGGCTTTCTCTAGTTGCGGCGAGCAGGGTCTACTCTTCCTTGCAGTGTGCAGCCTTCACATTGCGGTGGCTTCTCTTGTTGCGGAACACGGGCTCTAGGCGCATGGGATTCAGTAGTTGTGGCGCACGGGCTTAGTTGCTCCATGGTATGTGGGATCTTCCCAGACCAGGTCTCAAACCTGTGTCGCCTGCATTGGCAGGCGATTCTTAACCACTGCGCCACCAGGGAAGCCCCAAGACACATTATTTTTTAATTAAAAAAATAGGAAAAGTTTTGGTATCCATCATGGTATAATCACACAATGGAAAATCACACAGCAATGAAAAAGAACAAGCTTTTTCTAAAAGCAACAACATAGATGAATCTCACAGACATAATGAAAGAATCTAGTCACAAAAGAGTACAAACGATTCCATTTACATGAAGTTCAGAAGAGGCAAAACTAATCCATGGTGATAGAGTTTGGGAGAGTGGTTACCTCTGGAGAAGGGTAATACCTGGGAGAAAGTACAAAGGAACATTCTAGGGTACTGGAAATGTTCTACATCCTGATCTGAGGTGTGGTCACATAGGCGTATTCATTCTGTAAAAATTCATGGGCTGAACGAACCTTTGATTTGCACACTGTAGATAAGTCACATCTCAGTTAAAAAGTAAATAAACAAACACACAAAGTTACCGGTAACCTTGAAGACAACACTTTGGGGGAATTTATTTGTAGAAGCCAAATCACAATATGGGGAATGTATACAAGGTGAAGAAGCTGAGACAGTGAATACAAACTCATTTTTCAAGAAGGTTGCTGGTAAAGCAAAAATGAGATTACAAAGTAGCTTAAGTAGGTTACAAAACTCAGGGAAATCATGTTGTTTTGTTTTTATTTGAGGTATAAGACAAAGAGAAAATAATACACATAACAAGGGCCTACAGCCTATGAGAGGGAATGAAATCAAGAACATAAAGGGATTAGCATTGGAAAAGAGGATGAATACTTCCTTCTTTGAGATTTAAAAGATGAGAGAACACAGAAATCCTGAGATAGAGAAGAGGGAGAAATCAAGTTACCTTGAACTCTTTAGTGGAGCATATGATAAGGTCAATTAGACCAGGTAAATTGAGTCAGGAAAGGATCTGGGCTTTAAGTACATTTTTAAATGTTTCAAATAGGAACTGCAGAGAATATAAAGGATGAAGAAGGAAATTACAGTAAGAGGACAATGCTCAGTGGCCTGAAAGCAAGGGCAGAAATGGCACAGTCTACTCAGGACTGGGTGGAGAATACAAGATAAAAAAACAAAAGGAGGGGGACTTCCCTGGTGGCGCAGTGGTTGAGAATCTGCCTGTTGATGCAGGGGACACGGGTTCGAGACCTGGTCCAGGAAAATCCCACATGCCGCGGAGCAGCTATGCCCGTGTGCCACAACTATTGAGCCCATGTGCCACAACTACTGAAGCTCCCACACCTAGAGCCCGTGCTCAACAAGAGGAGCCATTGCAATGAGAAGCCCGCGCACCACAACGAAGAGAAGCCCCCCTCTCAGCAACTAGAGAAAGCCCACGCACAACAACAAAGACCCAACGCAGCCAAAAAAAATTAATTAAATAAATTTTTTTTTAAAAGGGGAGGGAAAAGTCCAAGGGCTAACATATGCATCACTGAAACTATATAATAAGGAATGATGTCTACGGAAAATACTTATTTAACATACAGGAAAGAGTCAGAAGACCTAACAGAACTCTTCAAAGATCCCAAGATGAAGTCACTAAGGTCTAGAGTAGAGTGTGCGAAAGGGAAGCTGTCACTAGAGTTCATTACTACAAAACATTTTTCTGTAACTCCCACAAGATCAAGAAACATACTCTCCTTTCACTGAACTTCCTACAGCTACTAGTGACAACTTCTCCTCCCTGATAAAACTGACCTTTATCCCCTACTTCTAAATACACCTACACTTGATTAATAAGTTATATAAACATATCCTGTCCATTCAGAAACTCCATGAACTTTTTACACTTCTGTGTTCTCCCACTAAGGTGTTTTCAGTGGTACAATCCTAGAAGGCAGAGACTATATCCACGAATTCTCTGTTCACAGTATTGGGTTTGGGATTACACACATGCATCCCCAAAGCACATGTTTTAAAAAGTGCTTTCTCGTGAAATGTATCGTTACTGGAGAGAAACTTTAACAATGCTTCGGAACATATTCCTACAAGACTATAACGATGGCCAAATCAGAGAATGCTTAGGAATGACACCCGTTTTCACAACTGTCAACATAACTTCTAGAAAGCAGGACAACATTTACTATATTATTGACTATTTGCCCCTCTGGATAATTCCTCCATACCTCTTTAGTAAGCCTATGCTTTGCACTTCATTTACTCCCAGCCCACATTCTAGCGTCCCTTCTTCCCATCCAGAACCCCTAACCTCAAACGCCCCACAGGACGATTTTTCATCCCTACTCCCTCATTTCCTATTCAACCCCAGACCATCACTTCCATCCACTTCTCCACTCCCCATTTTTCTGCCTCTCCAGACTTCCCATTCGAACTATTCAGTCCCCACCCCTTCAACGCCCCAGCCCAAGTCTTCCCGCCTGAGATCGCCCTCCCCCATCGCTCCCTTTCAGGCTCCCCCTCCCCATCCCTTCCCTCCGAGACCCCGGCCAGCGCTACCTGCTCCCTGACTTCGGGCCCTGCGGGCCCCGCCCGCTCCTCCAGTAGCTGCCTCCCGGACGGCGCTCGCCGGCGCGAGGGCAGGGGCTGGGGCAGCTCCGCTGCCCGCTGAGCCCCATCCTCCCGGCGGGCGGCCGGCGGCGGCGGCGGCAGCTGCGGTCGGTCGCGGCAGCGGCTCCGCTTCATATCTGCGGCTGGGCCCTGGGCGTCAGCGCAGCGAATGTCCCGGCCCCGCACGGCCCCGGGCCGCGGCGCTACCGCGCCAACCACCGCCCGCGGCCACCATGGCCCGGCGGGCGCCCGAAGCCACCGACCCCAGCCAGCAGCTCCTCTGCGCTTTCTGGAGCCTCAAGAGCCGCGGCCTCCTCGGCGATCCTTACGGAGGCGGCAGCATCGCCGCAGCGTCTTCTTCTCCCACCCAGTGCACGCTCGGGCGGCCACCGGCCGCCGCCGCCGCCTCTACCGCCGCAGCCGGCTACACAGCCAGACGCCAACACCTTGCCTGTAGCCCGGCCCCGACCCTCCCTTCCCCTCGCGCGCGCGCACCGGGAGCCCGCCCGCCACCTCTGGCCGCGCGCCGCCTCCCGCGCACGCGCCAGCGAACGGTCGCGAGAGACCCGCCCTTGGCCCCACCGCGTGGTGGGGGTGGGAGGGGGCGGAGAGCGGAAGGGGGCGAGGCTCCGACGCGCCCGCTGCGGCCTTGGAAGCTCCTTGATTCGTTCATTCATTCATCCATTCATGAAACTGTGTGTCTGGCCAAGCTAAGTGGTGGGGATCCAAAAATGAATTACAACTGATCAGCGTCCTCAAGGAAGTAGGTGGAGAGGGACCAGGAGCAGCAAGGAGACAAAATAGACAACCAGTAAACAGAACACTAATGCCTGCCTTTTTGTTGAGCACCTTCCAACCAACCATCAACTGATCTTCACATCACACTTTGAAGGCAGGTCTGCTCATTCTCCTGTTACAGATAAGAAGACCGACGGGAAGTAATATGTACCAGGTCACTGAGCAAACTCAAATTCTGGCTTTTCTGCCCCTTTCCACTGTTTCCTGTTGCTCCCAGAAAGTAAGACAGGGTGTGGAAAGTCCTATAAAAGAGGAAGAAGTGATGGATTCCTTCAAGTGGAAGGCGAAGACAAAAAGGCATCCCCATGATTCCCCACTGACAATGAAGTCATCATGTTATAGCCCAGTCCAGCCTGCCCACAGTGGTGGGCAGCTCAGCCTGCCTTTTTCAGTGACTCATCTGCTCAGCAACGTGGCTCTAGCTCAGCCCTGTCTGACCTCCTCCTTCTGGCTTTAGCTGGTCTGCCAAAGCACCATATTTTTCCTCTTTTGTCTTGACTGGAGTTCTTTCACAGAAGCCTTTACTGAAGTGTTCACCCATTTTTGCTTGGCCTCCGCCCTAAACCCTTTCTGAGAGGTAATAATAGCTAACATTATAGCATAACTACTGGATACCAGACACTGTGCATTCAATTCACACATGTGCAAACAAGAGGTAAGTTGTATTATTTCCAGTTTACAGTTGAGGTTCAAGTTACATAATATGCTCAATATGACACAGCTAGTAAGTGCAGAGCCAGGATTCAAACCAACATCAGTCAGATACCAGAGCCTACACACACAACCAGTGTACTCTACAGCCAATCATCAGTCTGCTCCTGTATTCCCTGTTTCAGTTCCTCACCACCATCCATCCAGTTGCCTCAACCAGAAACCTGGAAGTCATCCTAGACTCCTTCCTTCCCCTCCTGCCCCCACACCCGATTAATGAACAAGTCCTGCTGCTTCTATAACCTTACCATGTCTCCAATCTGTCTCATCCCACTGGTACTACCTCAGCTCAAGTCTTATCTTCTCTCACCTACTTGACTGGGAAATCTTTCTAAATCATTCACCTACAGCCAGTCCCTTTCTCTTCAAACCCATCCTCCAAAAAGCCTTTACAAGAACCTTCATATAACATGTGACTCCCTTGCTTAAAACAGTTAAATAGATTTCCATGACCCACAGGATGAGGTATACTAAATTTACTATGATTGGCAAGGCCATCTGAAATCTGGTCTCTGTCTACCTCACCTTCTCCTATTATTCTCTGCTATGTCAATTATTTATAGTTATGCCAGCTGTTTATAGTTCCCTGCATGTACAGGGTCTGACACATTCTTGGTTACAAACAACAGAAACAAACTGATTATCCTAAGCCTAAGTGGGAATTATTAGAAGGCTATACAGAGGGGCTCACAGAACAGAACAGAGATTGGAAAATCAGGCTTATGAAACTGGCAGGAAACAAGGAGTCTCTCCAGAGTACACATTAGGGACAATTTCAGGACAGTGTTGTCACCACCACTCCCACACCACCACCAGACAATGTGCTATGCTGCTGCCACATACTTGTGCAAAGGGATTCTATCCTTCTCTCCTCTCTAATTGCATCACCATTCCAGATTCACAGTCTCTGGCAAGAGGATCCACTGACTCAGTTTGGCAACTTAGGGACCAGAACTCCATTTCAACCTCTGGCCTTCCACTATAGGGACTAAGAAAGTCAGTGTGGCAAATAGACTCTAAGGTTGGCCTCATGATCCACCTCCTCCCCAGTGTTTATGGCTTTGTGTGATCTCCTCCCCTTGAGGTGAGTGGGACCTGTGACTTGCTTCTAAACAGCAAAAATGATGTGGTATCACTTCCATGATTACATTACATTATATAAGACTCTGTCTTGCTAACAGACTCACTCTCATTCTCATTCTCCTAATGGCCTTGAAGAACGAAGCTACCATGTTCTGAACTGCCTGTAGAGAGGGTCATGTGGCAGGAAGTTGCAGGCAAACTCTAGAAGCTATGGGCAGCCTCTGGCCCAAGAGCCAGCCAAAAAACAAACACAAAAAACTCAGTCCTACAACTACAAGAAAAAATTTTTTTTCTTGTAGTATAGTTGCTTTACAATGTTGTGTTAGTTTCTGCTGTACAATGAAGTGAATCAGCTATATGTATACATATTTCCCCTCCCTCTTGGCCCTCCCTCCCACCCACCCCCATCCCACCCATCTAGGTCATCACAGAGCACCAAGCTGAGCTCCCTGTGCTATACAGCAGGTTCCCACTAGCTATCTATTTGACACATGGTAGTGTATATATGTCAATCCTAATCTCCCAGTTCGTCCCACCCTCCCTTTCCCCTCTCTGTGTCCACATGTACATTCTCTACATCTGCGTCTCTATTCCTGCCGCACAAATAGGTTCATCTGTACCATTTTTCTAGATTCCACATATATGTGCTAATATGCGATATTTGTTTTTCTCTTTCTGACTTAACTTCACTCTGTATGACAGACTCTAGGTCCATCCACCTCACTACAAATAACTCAGTTTCGTTCCTTTTTATGGCTGAGTAATATTCCATTGGATATATGTACCACATGTTCTTTTTCCATTCATCTGTCAATGGACATTTAGGTTGTTTCCATGTCCTGGCTATTGTAAATAGTGCTGCAATGAACATTGGGGTTACATGTGTCTTTATGAATTATGGTTTTCTCAGGGTATATGCCCAGTAGTGGGATTGCTGGGTCATATGGTAGTTCTATTTTTAGTTTTTTAATGAACGTCCATACTGTTCTCCATAGTGGCTGTGTCCATTTACATTCCCACAGTGCAGGAGGGCTCCCTTTTCTCCACACCCCCTCCAACATTTATTGTTTGTAGATTTTTTGATGATGGCCATTCTGACCGGTGTGAGGTGATATCTCATTGTGGTTTTGATTTGCATTTCTCTAATAACTAGTGATGTTGAGCATCTTTTCATGTGCCTCTTGGCCATCTGTATGTCTTCTTTGGAGAAATGTCTATTTAGGCCTTCCACCCATTTTTTGATTGGGTTGTTTGTTTTTTTGATATTGAGCTCCATGAGCTGTTTGTATATTTTGGAGATTAATCCTTTGTCCATTGCTTCATTTGAAAATATTTTCTCCCATTGAGAGGGTTGTCTTTACATCTTGTGTCGGGTTTCCTTTGCTGTGCAAAAGCTTTTAAGTTTCATTAGGTCCCATTTGTTTATTTTTGGTTTTATTTTCATTATTCTAAGAGGTAGGTCAAAAAAGATCTTGCTGTGATTTATGTCAAAGCATGTTCTTCCTATTTTTTTCTCTAAGAGTTTTATAGTGTTGGCCTTACATTTAGATCTTTAAGCCATTTTGAGTTTATTTTTGTGTATGGTGTTAGGTCGTGTTCTGATTTCATTCTTTTACATGTAGCTGTACAGTTTTCCCAGCACCACTTATTGAAGAGGCTGTCTTTTCTTCATTGTATATTCTTGCCTCCTTTGTCATAGATTAGGTGACCATAGGTGCATGGGTTTATCTCTGGGCTTTCTATCCTGTACCATTGATCTATATTTCTGTTTTTGTGCCAGTACCATACTGTCTTGAATACTGTAACTTTGTAGTAGAGTCTGAAGTCAGGGAGCCTGATTCCTCCAGCTCAATTTTTCTTTCTCAAGATTGCTTTGGCTATTCAGGGTCTTTTGTGTTTCCATACAAATTGTAAAAATTTTTGTCCTAATTCTGTGAAAAATGCCGTTGGCAATTTGATAGGGATTGCATTGAATCTGTAGATTGCTTTGGGTAGTATAGTCATTTTCACAATATTGATTCTTCCAATCCAAGAACATGGTATATCTCTCCATATGTTTGTATCATCTTTGATTTCTTTCATCAGTGCTTTATAGTTTTCTGAGTACAGGTCTTTTGCCTCCTTAGGCAGGTTTATTCCTAGGTATTCTTTTTGTCGTGATGGTAAATGGGATTGTTTCCTTAATTTCTCCTTCTGATTTTTCATTAGTGTATAGGAATGCAAGAGATTTCTGTGCATTAATTTCGTATCCTGCAACTTTACCAAATTCATTGATTAGCTCTAGTAGTTTTCTGGTGGCATCTTTAGGATTTTCTATGTATAGTATCATATCATCTGCAAACAGTGACAGTTTTACTTCTTCTTTTCCAGTTTGTATTCCTTTTGTTTCTTTTTCTTCTCTGACTGCCATGGCTAGGACTTCCAAAACTATGTTGAATAATAATGGCAAGAGTGGACATCCTTGTCTTGTTCCTGATCTTAGAGGAAATGCTTTCAGTTTTTCACTATTGAGAATGAAGTTTGCTGTGGGTTTGTCGTATGTGGCCTTTATTATGTTGAGGTAGGTTCCCTCTATACCCACTTTCCAGAGAGTTTTTATCATAAATGGGTGTTGAATTTTGTCAGAAGCTTTTTCTGCATCTATTGAGATGATCATATGGTTTTTATTATTTAATTTGTTAATATGGTGTATCACACTGATTGATTTGCATATATTGAAGAATCCTTGCATCCCTGGGATAAATCCCACTTGATCATGGTGTATGATCCTTTTAATGTGTTGTTGGATTCTGTTTGCTAGAATTTTGTTGAGGATTTTTTTGTCTGTGTTCATCAGTGATATTGGTCTGTAATTTTCTTTTTTTGTGGTATCTTTGTCTGGTTTTGATATCAGGGTGATAGTGACCTTACAGGATGAGTTTGGGAGTGTTCCTCCCTCTGCAACACCTGAGTGAGCTTGGAAACAAACCTCTCCAGTTGAATCTCCAGATGAGAACATAGCCCAGCCATATCCGGACTCCTGATCCACAGAAATTGTGAGATAGATGCATATTATTTTAAGCTGATAAGTTTATGGTAAGTTATTACACAGGAATAGAAAACTAATACATCCAGATACTCACTTTCTCAGGCCAGAGGTGGCCATGTGACACAACCTGGCCTGAATCCCCTCTTGCTCCTATCTTGCCTAGGTTAATAAATGACAAGCCGATTTTTTTCAGTTGCTCAGGCCAAAACCTCAAAATGATAGTTGAATCTTTTCCTTCTCACACACTCCACATCCATTCCACTAGCGAATTCTATGCAAATTAAGAGAATTTTACAATTATCTGGGAGAGAGGTGATGATGACATGTAGAAAGAAAGTGATCATCGTAATGAAAGAAAGTGAATTTTAGAGAGACTCAGAAAGCAGAAACAACAGGAACTGTTGACTCATCTGGGTAGAGAGAAAGAGAGAAGATTTGAGAATGATTTCCAGGTTTCTGGCTTGGACAACTGATATAGGGAACAGTGAAAAAGAAGTTTGAAGGAGATTATAATTAATTGCTCTTTTTTTTTTTTTCCTCTTAAGTACCAGTGACATACCCAATGAAGATGTAGGGTTTAGAGTTCAGAACTGAGGGCTACCAGTATTTAGATGTATGACAAATATAAACTGTTCAGTAATCTTGAGGTTATACATGTTATGACATCTCTTTTCTGCTTTCTAGTTAGTCACTCAGGCTCCTCATGTCATATTATCAGGAAGTCTAGTATCTCCTCCTTAATTATCTAAGAACTCCAATGTTCCTATATATTCTAAAAGGTAAGTATGGTAGTTATCTATTGTTACATAACAAACCATCTCAAAATCTGTGAATTAAAACAATAAGCATTTATTTATCTGACAGTTCTGTGGGTCAGCTGGTTGGTTCTTATGGCCTGGGCCAGTTTAGCTGATCACTTCTTAGTCTGCAAATGCATCTGCAGTTAGCTGAGGATTGACTGGTGGCTAGATAATCTAGAATGGCCTTGCTCAGACATCTGACAGTTTTCAGGCTGTTGGCCATAGCAGTGGGGGCAAAAAAGTCACATATCTCTCATCATCCAGCAGGCTGGCTTGAATTTCTTCACATGGCAGCAGTATAGGGGTCCCAAGAATAGAAAAAAAAGCCTCAATGTGAAAGCACTTTTCAAGTCTTTCTTGGAGTCACATTGGCAATTGTGCCATTGCCAAAGCAAGTCATAAATCACACAGCAAGTCACTGCCAAAGCAAGTCAATGTGGGAACGAACTAAAGTTACATGGCAAGGGGTAATAGATTCAAAGAGGGGAAGAATGTGTAGCTATCTTTGAAATCTACTCCAGGAAGATCAGTACAATTTCCACAGTCAAGTCCAGCTAGAATTAAATTAGTCCATGAGTATCATTGCATCCTGGGACCATGTTTGAAGTGAATGTCTGTGTCCCCCCAAAATTCATATGTTGAAGCCCTAACTTCCAATGTGGCTATATTTGGAGATGGGGCCACTAAGGAAGTAATTAAGGTTAAATGAAGTCATAAGGGGGCCTGGATCCAATAGGATTATTATCCTTGTAAGAAGAGACACCAGGGGGTGTTTGCTCTCCCCCACCCCAGGCACATATGCAGAATAGGACATGTGACTATCTAGCAAAGAGGTGGCTACCTACAAGCCAAGAAGAGAGCTCTCACCAGAAACCCAAGCAGCTAGAATCTTGATCTTGGACTTTTAGCCTCCAGAACTGTGAGAAAATAAATTTCTGTTGTTTACACCACCCAGTCTAGGTTTTCGTTGTTGTTGTTGTTGTTGTTGTTGTTGTTGTTGTTGTTGTTGTTGTTTTGGCTGCGCCTTGGCAGCTTGCAGGATCTTAATTTTCCCACCAGGGATTCAACCCGGGCCCACGGCAGTGAAAGTGCCAAGTCCTAACCACTGGACCACCAGAGAATTCCCGTAGGGTATTTTGTTATGGCAGCCCAAGCAGACTAATACACACCACATAACAAGGTCCTCCCAATCCAGGGAAGATTTTTTGAGATAGGACAATCCCATTCCCTTGGTACCCAGCTCAGCCAAATATGCCCAGGCCACAGTTCCCACAACCGAAGCTCTTAGTCCTATATGTTTTCCGTTTCCATACACAGCACAGTGAATTGCCAGGGAAACAAGCAGTCTCAGGACAAGTTTCCCAAGGAGCCCACATCCTAGAGATCTGCAGTTCTTCCTCTTAAACAGTCAAAAGAGAGAGTGTCTAATTATGTCTCCTTTCCCTAGGCAATGATTGCTTGCTAATCCTCCTAAGGGAGGATACTCTTAGTGTTTCTAGGGGGCCGAGGAATCATTACATACCCTCTTGGAAAAGCCTGCTTTCAGTGATACTAACATTCTCTACTCTTCTATGAAAGATTCCTTAGGTGATTCGAAGGAGCCCACGTTACTCTTCTAAGAGTTAGCTTCAAGGATTCCTTATTACAATTATGGTAAAAACAGACCCTTGTCCCCCAATATCCATTCTTCCCTTTTCATATTATTGGACACATGCCACCTGGAATGAAGCAAAATTTCCAGCCTTCTTTGTAGCTAAATATAACCATGTAACTAAGCTCTGACCATGAGCTGTGAGCTTGAGTGATGAGAGCAACTTTTGAAGTATGCTCTAAAAGGGAAAAGCCATGTCTTTCCTTTGTTCTACCTATTGCTTGTAAAGTGGTCATGGTAGTAATCTACCCTGGACCACAGGTATGAGAAAACATCTAAAGGATGGCAATGCAACAATGTAGAAAGTGCCAAGATAAACTCATGGAGCAGAGCTGCCATCCTTGCCCTCCCTAGTATTATGTGAGAGAGAAATATACCTCTGTCTTAAGTTACTGTAATTTTGGGTGTCTGTTACATGTAACTAATCCTCCATCATTATCACTTAATATGATGATTTCTAGTACCTGTTTTGCAGAGCTGATGGATCCAAATGTAACCTTGGGCAGGGCACCAGCTACAGATGGAAACTGAAGCCTTATTAAATACATTAGGATACACTTGGCAATAAAGGAAACAGGACTCTCAGGGAAATTCAAGACTAAAAGTACAGCTGTCCTCAGGGAATTTGGAACTGGAAGCATCTCTAGGACCCTCAGCAGCAGGAGTGTAGGGCATTTTACTCTATACTCTTGTCATTACCATGACTAAGTTTCTCTCTTGGTCTCTCATGTGTCTTTTTGTGTTTTCTCCCAGAACTAACCAGCTTATTTACCCTCTGTTCTGTATTATTGCTTTATATCATCACTTCTATCTACCAATATTTTCTACTCAGGCAAAACTTTGTCTTGGTCACCGCCTCTTCTGTACTAACTGGCTTCTTTATGCAATTTTAAAAACTTCCTTGCTTCTAATGTCTGATTCATTCCCTATTTTCTAATCCATTTGCCTAAAGATGGGAAGCTAATTGGCCAAACTTTACCTGTCAAGTACCTTAATAGCTGCTGGATAACCTACACATTAGTTAGGGGTACCTTCCTGGTCTAATCAGCAATGTCTAGGAACTGGGAAGATGGTATCATGTGGTACAGAATATGATTGCATAGGATTATCCCTTGACAAAGGTATGGGAGAGATGATTTTCCATAAAGGGGAATGGTAGACTTCTCTGGAACTATGAGTACCATGTCTTAGATATATTGAAGAGAAATAAAAGTGGAGACCAGAAACCCCTTAGGAGTCTATTACAAAGAAATAGGTAACAAGTACTTGTCAGAGTTTTATAGTAGTAGGGTTAGAGAGAAAGGGAGAGACTGAAGAAATATTAAAGCTGTACAATTTATAGGGCTTGATGAATAGCCAGATAGGAGAAATGGGCAAATAGGATGAATCAGGGATAATCTTCAGTATTATGGTTTAAATAACCAGGTTGATGATGGTGTCTTTCACTGACCTAGAGAATACTGAAAGAAGAACAAGTTTCATAATTTCATTTACTCATTTATTCACAAAGTAAACAAGTATTTGTTTAAACTTCCATGGAAGAGAAATATTAAACAAATGCATTCAGAAGAAGAACAAATGTACTCAAAGAAGTACAGTTTGGGGACATGTTAATTTTGTGGTGCCTATGAGATAAACAAGATGGATGTATGGGTCTAAAGTTCAGGGAATGCTCTCAGTATATATATATATATATATATATATATACACACACACACACACGCACACACACATGTACAGAATGAAAGTTATGAACAGGCATATGCTCACAACTTTCTCTCCTGCCCGAGTCTTCCCCTGGCCAAGAGAGTTCTATAGATGCCAGACTGCTTCTTTGGGCTTGGGGATGCAGGACAAGGAGAATAATAAATAAGAAGAATAATTAAAGGGAAAAAAGAAGTAGAACTTAGTTCAAGAAGCTGAGTTGCTCTACACGGGAAGGAGCTGTAAGAGGGGAGGGAAGGGAGGAACGTAGAAGATACAGGTAGGGAAGCAGAGAGAAGAAAAGAAAGCTGTGCGGTAGGTGGGAGTAGTTGTTTTGTGGTGTGTAAGGGAAGTAGGTAGGAGACGAAGAGGAGCTGTAAAGAGTATTGCTACAAATCCTCTTCTCAGTTCCCAAGCAATGCCTGTAAAGGACTTGCATCATTTTGAAGTTACTCTTGGTTGCTGAACTGTGAACTTCTCTAAATATGATTCCATGCAAAGAGTAAGCTATGTTGCCCTCCCTCATTCAAGAAGGGTTACTTAAAAATTCGGGAGCATATAGATGGAAATTGAAGTTGTGGATGTATATATATACACGCTCAGAGTATATGACTGAAGTAAAAGATTAAAAGAGTCTAGGAAGGAGCCAAATATTTAAGGTACAGAGAGTGGATGAAAAGTTGATTAAAGAAAAGTGAGGAAGCCTACAACTTTTAAAAGCATCTTAAACTCCATCATTGCAAACATACAGCAACTTCAGACTAAAATAACTGTGAGGGGGACTTCCCTGGCAGTCCAGAGGTTAAGCCTCTCTGCTTCCACTGCAGGGGGCAAGGGTTCCATCCCTGGTCAGGGAGCTAAGATCCCACATGCCCATGCGGCCCAGCAAAAAAAAAAAAAAACACACAAAACAAAACAAACAAAAAAATTATGAGCATTAAAAATTCAGAGCACAATAAAAATATAATCTATGGAAACATGAAATAATATATATATATATAATAGATGATAGGAAATAGAGAGGTAAAGAAATTGGATTTCCTCATCTTTTACTATTGAGAGAGCAAAAGATATTGTTTAAAGCTAATAAATAAGGGCTTCCCTCATGGTCCAGTGGTTAAGAATACGCCTGCCAATGCAGGGGACACGGGTTCAAGCCCTGGCCTGGGAAGATCCCACATGTCACGGAGCAACTAAGCCCGTGTGCCACAACTACTGAGCCTGTGCTCTAGAGCCCATGAGCCACAACTACTGAGCCCACGTGCCACAACTACTGAAGCCTACGTGCCTAGAGCCCACGTTCCTCAACAAGAGAAGCCCACGCACCGCAAGGAAGAGGAGACCCCGCTGGCTGCAACTAGAGAAAGCCTGCACGCAGCAATGAAGACCCAACGCAGCCAAAAATAAATAAATAAATAGAAGGGGAAAAAGAAAAAGACCCAATAAAGCTAATAAATAATAGAGACAAACTTATTTGAAGATTCTTTAAAGGCATAGAGGTAATCTTCAGAAGAATTTTTAAAATAATGTTTGTTGTTAAAATTACATGTTAAAGGGGAAAGTAAGGTAAGGAAGTGAGAAGTGGAAGTATAGTAATTTTGTCATTGCTGAGAGCAGAGACTTAATAGGTAAAGTCTCAAGAAATATTAGGAAGTGTTACAGTTATAAAGGTAACCACTGGAAGAACCAAAAATTAACTACGAACTTCCAAGTTAGCAGAAGGTACATGCACAAAATAAAACAAAGCAAATATAAATCATATAGTAAACGTTTTTTAAAGGTAATCATCTCAAAAAAAAATTCTTGACTCTTCAGAGCAGAAATAAATTTAGAGATCATCAGGAGCAGAGCTACTCCAAGTGTGGTCCTCAGACCTGAGCCAGCTGGCAAACTGCTATTGGTCTATAAAGAGATTAAGTAAAGAGACAGAGAGTAAGCTCTTAAAAAACATTTATAGCAATTTGGCAGAGTCATTTTATGTCTGTGAGTCTAATAATAAAAAATTTTGTATGTCTTTGTGTTTTTCAGTTTTTCAGCTTTTCAGTTTTTCTAGCTTTTTTACTGTATTTCACAAAAATATCTGTCTAGGCAATAAAAAAATGTTTTTTAATCTCAGTTGAGAAGCACTGCTCTAGAATAGCAGCAACAGCAACATCACCTGGGAACTTTTAGAAATGCAAATTTATTGAGTTTCTCTTATTTTAGGTATTGTGCTGGGTCGGACTCTCTGAAGAAATCACATTTAAGCTAATCTGATGGATGAGTAGACATTAGCCAGGTGAATATCTCCAGAGCTCACGTTCTGTATATTTTACTGTGTTACCTACATTTATTTCTGAATTCATTCATTCAACAAATATTCAGAGTTCCTATTACATGTCAGGACTTATTTCTGTTGAGCAAACTAAGATGAACATGATCCTTGGCCCCAGAGAATTTATAGTTGAAGGGAAGATTTCAACTTTTATAGGGGTTTAAGTCTATGTCTTGAATTTCTATTTATTTTTACTTTCTATTCTTCAATTCGTAACCCAGTACCAGACAGTTCAACAACTGTTGCACTATACAATTTTTCAAGTTAGGTACAGCTCTCTATCAAACAGTAGTGTCACTTTGTCTCTCTCTAGTGTTTTGTTGTTGTTGTTGTTGTGTGTGTTTTTGTTTTGTTTTGGTTTGGTTTTTGTCCACGCCAAATGTAGTCAAAGCTGTTGATCATTTCCTTTATGATGTTTCTGGGTTTTCGCCATGTCATGTGGCATCTGGGATCTTAGTTCCCCGACAAGGGATCAAACCCATGCCCCCTGCATTGGAAGCGTGGAGTCTTAACAACTGGACTGCCAGGGTAGTCCATAGCTCTAGTTTTCTAAATATTTTACTAGAGCAGTCAGAAATTCTTGACACGGTTGACTTTCTCTTTCATGAAAGTTACTTTCTTCTTGTGGCTTTAACATTCTGGGTTTGCCTCCTACCTCTCTGATCATTCCTTCTCAGTCTCTTTATGATGTCTCCTCCTCTACCTGACTTAACTGTTGGCATCTTCACAGGTCAGCCTTTAATCTTCTACTCTGCTTACTCAAAACATTTTCTTTAGGTAATCATAAATTCCTGTGACAAAATGCCATCTATAATGCTGTTGACTTTCAAATTTATAACTTTAGCTCAGATTTATTTTCTGAGCTCTTCACTACTTGACATATTCACTTTGTCTCTCAGGCATATTTAACAAACATGTCCTTAACGATCTTTTCTCCCTTCTTATTCAGCCTGAATTTCACGGTCATTCATATTCACTCGCTCGCATATACCATTCACTCTTCTGTCCTTCTTTCATTTTGGTATACTCATTTGGCAAAACCGAAACCCTGATTAAACCCACCCTGTGCCTCTGCCTTGCGTGTACTGTTGCAGCTGAACAGAGCTGGAGAAAATATGAGACCATGAGGTAAAGTCATAACCGTAAATTTCAAGTGGGCCTTATTGTTGCCCAACAATCACACCATATGTCCCTAGTTCATTCACTCTCCCTTCTCCTAGATGATGATTTCATAACTCCTACGAAACCCCAGTACATTCTCTCCCATTCTCACGCTCAGGTAACAGACTTGCTTTCTACTTCAGGAGACAGTTTCCACAGAATTCCACCATCACATCTCACCTGCCAGCATCTGCACTCACATATTTTGTTTCTCTTTCGGTTATTATAGATGAACTATCCATGTCCCTATCTAAAGTTAATCCCTCCACTTGTACAATAATTCCATTTTCTGTCGTTTATTCAAGAATATCACTCCAGAAATGCTGCCCCCTCTATCCTATATCATAAATTTCCCTCTCTTTCCTGGATCATTCCATCAGATTACTTAAAGTTTCTCTTGTCCTCACTTCTGCCACCAACTACTCCTAATAATTTTTGCTCCTCTGTGTAGCAAAATTTCTAAGAATATTTGTCTCTATATGCTCTCTCCAGTCTCCCCTCCATCTTAATTTTAAGTCCTTTTTTGGGGGGGCTGCTCTTCACAGCATTTGGGATCTTAGTTCCCCCACCAGGGATCAAACCCATGCCCCCTGAATTGGAAGCATGGAGTCTTAACCACTGGACCACCAGGGAAGTCCCTAAGTCTTTTTATTATAAAATTATAAAAATTTATATTATAAAAATTGCAAACATACACAAAAATTGAGAGAATAATATAATGAATCCCCATGTAGCCAATCAAAATATTCTACAATTATGAACATTTGCCATATTTGCTTCCTCTTATCTTTTTATTTCTTTTTGTTGCTGTAGTATTTTAGAGCAAATCCATGATAGTATGTCATTTCAATTCTAAATATTCATATGTACTTCTAAAAAAATAGGAAAATTTCTTTAACCACAATATCTTTATCACTTCTTACAAAATTAACAATATTCCTTAAAATTACCTGATATCTGGTCCACATCGAAATTGTTCAAATTGTCTCCAAAATGTCTTTATGTAGTTAGATTATCCACTCTCTCTTAAATATACTCCAATTAAGCTTCCTCCTACCACCACTCCACCAAAACTTCACTGGTCAATATTATCAATATTTACCATGTTGTTTAACCCATTGATCAATTCTCATTTGATATCTCAGTTGCATTTTATATATTTGCTCACTTCCTACTTCTTTTGTTTTTAGAGAAAATCATATAATGAACCCCCATGTACCACTACCACCCAGTTTGTATAATTATCAACATTTTACCATTCTTGTTTTGTTTATGCTCCACACCTTTTTCTTTTTTCTGGAGAATTTAAAGGAAACCCCAGACAGCTTGTAATTTCAATACATATTTCTACAGGTAAGGACTTTTAAAGCATAACCATAATCACATTATCACACCTAACAAAATGAATCATAATTTCTTAATATCATCTAATAACCAGTCTGTGTTCAATTTCCCCCTTTTGTCACAGAAATATCTTTTTGCATTCGTTTTGAAAATTCTTTCCAAGCAACATCCATTTGTTGATTTGGTGGATATGACTCCTAAGTCTCATTTAACCTAAAACAGTTGCCCCTCCCTCCTTTTTATGCCATTTTTTGCTGAAGAAACTAGGTGGGTTTTCCTATAGAATTTCCCACATTCTGCCTTTAGCTGATGGGATCCTTGTGGTGTCATTCTTATATTCCCCGATCCCTAGTGTTCCCTAGTGTTTCCCTGTAAATTGGTAGTTATATCTGGAGGCTTGATGAGATTTAGGTTCATTTTTCTTGGCAAGAATACTTCATAAGTGGTGCTGTGTATTCTCATTACATCATATCAGGAGACACATAATAACTTGTGGTTCCATTTTCAGTGATGATAATAAGACTGATGAGTAGGTTCAGATACTGTGAACTTCATCTATCCATCATAGATCTTCTCATAAACCATTCACCTAATGCTTTAAGTAGACAGTGACAATCATTACTTAAATCTGTTATTTCAATAGGGGATCTAAGTCTAATATTTCATTTCATGGAAAAGCCAAAGTATGTGCCTGATCTTTCTCTTTGTTCACCAATTTTCAAAATAATGACTGCCCTGCCATCTCCAAAGAAATCAGTGAGTTTTGGAGGTTATCTGGAGTTAGTTAAGGGCTCATGGTTTCAATCCATGTTAGTCATTACTCTTAGATGTTCAAAATACCCCATTTTTGGTCAATGAGGGCTACTTTAGTTTGGTTCCTGTGTCTTTTCATCTTTTTGACAAATTCCAGTATTCTTAGCTAGTTTCCTTGCTTTCTGGTAAAGAGAATGTCCTAGGATTATCTTGTGTATTTTCTGCAACAAACCTGGAATGAGCCCATTCCTTCTTTCCTGATATATTTTTTCACCTAATGTGATAAATGGCACTTCTATCTATCTAGTTGCTTGAGCCAGAAACCTGGGAGTCATCCTGGATGCCACTGACTCCCATATCCTCTACATGCAGTTAATTGCCAAATCCTCTTGGATCTATATATAAAGAAAAATCTCAATTTGTCCACTCCTCATCTTTACTGCTACCTCTCTAGTCCAGGTCACTGTCCTCTTTCATTTGTACAGCCAAAATAAACTTCTAATTATATTACCATTTCTATTTGCCCTTTCCAATCTATTCTTCATCCAGCACTTGCTTTTTAAAAATGTAAGTCAAGGGACTTCCCTTGTGGCACAGTGGTTAAGAATCCACCTGCCAGGGGCTTCCCTGGTGGCGCAGTGGTTGAGAGTCTGCCTGCCAATGCAGGGGACGCAGGTTCGTGCCCCGGTCCGGGAAGATCCCACATGCCGCGGTAACGGCTGGGCCCGTGAGCCATGGCCACTGAGCCTGCGCGTCCGGAGCCTGTGCTCCGCAACGGGAGAGGCCACAACAGTGAGAGGCCCGGGTACCGCAAAAAAAATTAGAAAAAAAAAAGAATCCACCTGCCAGTGCAGGGGACACGGGTTCGATCCCTGGTCCAAGAAGATCCCACATGCCGCAGAGCAACTAAGCCAGCAATCCACAACTACTGAGCCCGCATGCCACAACTACTGAAGCCCGCATGCCTAGAGCCCGTGCTCCGCAACAAGAGAAGCCACCGCAATGAGAAGCCCGCACACTGCAATGAAGAGCAGCCCCACTCGCCACAACTAGAGAGAGCCCCCACACAGCAATGAAGACCCAAAGCAGCCAAAAGTAAATAAATAAAAAATAGGGGCTTCCCTGGTGGCGCAATGGTTAAGAATCCTCCTGCCAATGCAGGGGACACGGGTTCGAGTCCTAGTCCGGGAAAATCCCACATGCCTCAGAGCAACTAAGCCCGTGCGCTACAACTACTGAGCCTGCACTCTAGAGCCCGTGCTCCACAGCAAGAGAAGCCACCACAATGAGAAGCCCGCATACTGCAACGAAGAGTAGCCCCCACTCACCGCAACTAGAGAAAGCCCGCTCGCAGCAACGAAGACCCAGTGCAGCCAAAAGCAAATAAATAACTTAAAACAACAAAAAAAATTGCTAAAAATAATTAATTTCTAAAAAAAATTTTCATGATGCTGTGCCTTGGCATGAATTTTTTTTTTAAATGTAAGTCAAGATGTTTTATTTACTATATTAAACTGAGCACATGTTTTGACAATTTCTCCTTCCAAAAATCTCATTGAATTTGTACAATAAATAAAGAAATCCAATTCGTGACAAATTCCCACAAGAACAAAAGCAGACAAGGTCAATGGTCCTGATAATGTTCTAGTTACTTGGTTAGGTGATAAATTTGTTGATGTTTATTTTATTATGCTTCAAACTTACATATATGTTACACATATTATTTTTCATGTACCTGTGCAAAACACATTTATTGCTCACTAAATATCCATGTTAGCACCTACATTTCCCAACATTCTTCACAGTTAGGTGGGATCACATGACCAGGACTGACAAATGGGCTATGAAAGGAAATGAGATATGTAATTTTTAAACCAAAGTCTCAGAGAGGGAGTGTAAGTTTGCTGTGTTCTCCCTTCCCCTGTGTGTGATTGTAGAGACCTATGGGAAGCAGCTGAAATTGTTGAGTCATCAGGTGGAAGACAGCAACCTACAGAGTCAGACTGGACTCATCAGAGCGAGCAAGAAATAAACATTTGTTTTTGTAAGCCACTAAGATTTTAGGGTTACTTTCTAGCCTAGCCTATCCTGACAAATACAGTATCTAATATAATTTTTAAAAAACAAAAACTTTTTTTTTACGTATAGGATCATATTGATAGATAAACTAGAGTTGAGAAAGCCACAGTCCAGAATACGAACAGAAAAGGCTAAAATGGAGGTGAAAATAGACTTCCTAAGAGAGAATTTCTAAATTGGAGTAAGCAGGAGCAGAAAGCATTTGAGAAAGGAAGCAGAGATCAAAATATTAATTGAAACACTGGGAACAGCTGCACTACTTAGTATCCTTCTCTCTCTCCATAAGCACACACTAGCTTCCCTGTTACTTTAAAACACATCCTGAGAATAAATGGAAGCATCTGCTCAGGAGAGTTCATGCTCTAGACTTCTTATTTTGGAATTTGGGTGGGGAAAGTCTTGTTAGCTACTCCCTCATCATTTTAACTATATATTTTCCTCAGAAAACAAGCTCAAATATCAAATTTCTTATCAGCTACACTTACACATATGTAATAAATCAAAAAAAATTTTAAGTACTTTTCTTGAAAAAATATATATAATTTAGTGCAAGTGTGTATTCTAGCAAAAAATATAAAGGAATTCCCCCCCCCAGAAAGAGGAGGATGTGGGAAGAAACAGATGAGTAATATAAAAGTAACATGAAAGTAAAGATTTAGTTATACAGTAGGCCTAAAATGCAATTGTTCAAAATAGAATGAGAAGTCAAAAGCTAAAATGGAATGAATTCCATTCAAATGATAACATGTTTATGAAGATGAAAAATCTCATTGATATGGTAAAGAAACTTCCCTGAAGTAACAGGGAAGCTAGTTTTTTAATTCAACAAGAAAAAAGAAAGTCTATTAGAATCTCCAGAAAAACATAAAGCCATGTCCCAAAGGTGAAGCAAATTAAAAATACGGTCTATATTGTAGCAATTAATGGGAAATAGGATAAGAAAATCTATTTGGCCTTGATACTTCTTATTTTATTGTTAAAGTTTTATACTTCTGAGGTTAGATTTTTTAAAAAATCCTAACAGACTTGGGAACATCTTTGTAAACTCCAGCCATTATTAACTGTGTTAGTCTCAAATCCATTTCTTCCCCTTCCTCTACTTTGCTCTATCTTGCAGAGGATTAGCTCATGCAAATTATCTTTCTAAAATTTCCTAGTTTACTTACTTTTGGTTAGTGGGAGGGATGTTGGAGGACCTTTGCTTCAGGCAGCATCTCCAACATTGACTGTGTCTTTTCCATGGTTCCACATCTCACCAGAGTCCCTTCCTCCCCATCTCAGCTTTCAGAGGGCTGTCCTTCCCTCTATGGTTTCAGTTCCCACTGAGTGGTCTCAGATTGTAGGCTCTGTTAACACTACCTCCTCCTCTGATCCTCCAGCTCTAGGGATGGTAGAGGTTTCCTGCTGTTGCTAATTTATGAGTTGCTTACCCATCCCCTGTTTCACTTTGGACCCATTTGTAACTAGTTACCTATATGAAATTCCCTCTATTTAACTACTGGCATGGCTCTGTTTCTCTGACAGGACCCTGACAGATACAATGAATCTAAGTAGTGTGTATAAACCATGAGAATTAATGCTACTGAATCACCCATCAAAGGACAAGAAAGGAGAATGCTGAGACTAGAGAGTTCCTGGAGCAGTAAGTTACATAGGCAAAGTAATAGCCAGGCTCAGAGATGTGCTTTGGGAAGGCTGGTTGCATTAGCATTATCATTTCAAACAAAGTGGAAATCGATGACAGGGAAACTAATGGGGACCCTTATACAGTAATCCAGGAGAAAGACAATGAAGACTGTATTAGTCAAAACTTATCTGATTGTAAGTGATCAAAACCTAAGTCAGGGGATTCCCTGGTGGCGCAGTGGTTGAGAGTCTGCCTGCCGATGCAGGTGACACGGGTTTGTGCCCCGGTCCGAGAAGATCCCACCTGCCGCGGAGCAGCTGGGCCTGTGAGCCATGGCCGCTGGGCCTGCGTGTCCGGAGCCTGTGCTCCGCAACGGGAGAGGCCACAGCAGCGAGAGGCCCACGTACCGCAAAAAAATGAGCCTGTGCTCCGCAACGGGAGAGGCCACAACAGGGAGAGGCCCCCGTCCCAAAAAAAAAAAAAAAAAAAAAAAAACCTAAGTCAACCAGATAAGCAAAAAGGAACATGGACCACACTGCTAGTTGCCTAATATTCATTCCTCTGTCTTCCATACTAAGAGAATCCCAGTTTTGTATGAGGCAGCAGTGTACATAGAAGTAGCTAAAAGTTCTTACTTTTCTAGAGTGCGAGTGGGGATAATATGTACTCAGGATGGCCATATGACCCAGTTCTGGCCAATGAGAGAATAAAAGAAAGTTTTAGAGTTAGGCTTCCAGAGGTATGCTTATTCCTTCAATCCTTTGTCCTTTCCTTCTCTTCATGATAAGAAAGCAGACTCTGCTTGGGAGGTACAGTCACTATCTTGCCTCACACTAAGGATAATGGAACAGAAAGACAGAAGAGCCTGGTCTTTTATGATATTTTGTAACCTGGAACAGCTGCTCTTATCCTCGCATGCCTATCTCCAAGTACCCTTTTATTGGAGGAAAATCAATTTGTATATGGTTAAGCCATGTTAATTACTTGCAATTGCATATATCTCTAACTGATAAAGAGGGTGTATTGGAAGAGTCCTAACGTAACTCAGATTATACAGACTGAACTAGAGTTCAACAAACTGTTCTTGAAAGAAACTGCAGTACTGTAGATCTTCCCTCTTTATCTCATTACTCTTCTCTGTATTGAATTAATATTCTTTTCTTGCTCTGATCTGGTTTCCTCTATTCCCCAATTCATCTGACAGAAAATATGGCCAACAACAGCTTCCATGTTTTACATTAAATATCTACAGTCACTGAAGAGAGATTAACTTCACTCTCTTGGTTCTAAATATAAAAAGATAAGAAGAAACTCATTGGCCCAGTTTGGGCCAGGTGACTGCCCCTAGATAAATCAACCACAAACAGGTGGGCATGGTCAAATACAAACATGCAATCTCCAGCAGTAATCATGCATAGAATTGGAAGAGAGGCAATTCCCATGAGAAAGGAGATGTCTGACAGACAAAACAGTAAATGTTTAACTACAAAGACTGAATTAGGCTGGTGGTACCAGAGTTAGATATAAGAGAGATTCAGGGAATAATCAGGGGGATGATTGTCTTGGAGCTGAGAATGACTTCAAGTTTCTTGTTTCTTGTCAAAAAGATTTATAAAAATAGGAAAGAAGAATTGGTGATTGACTCAAATTGAGTTATCATAAAGAGTAACTTTGGCCTGAATGCTGTTGATTTTTCTCTGCACACATTTTCACATGGTTTTAAACACCAGATTTTTACCTTAGTTTCATAAAGATTCCATACAAGTCTATATGAATATCGGCATTTCCAATGAATGAAGAAGCAGAGGACAGGGAACACATAATTCACAAAGGATGAAATTAAAGCAGTTAACAAACATAAAAAATGTTTTAACTTATTAGCAGCCAAAGAACTGTAAATTAAAGAGATGTGCTAGTATTTTTTTAACCCATTAGATTTGCAAGAAGGCTGGCTGTAGAGGCAATATGTTAGTTAGACCTGGGCATTCACCTGTGTTTCAGGTGGCAAGGAAGTAGGTACAGCCTTCAGAGTAAGCATCGTGACCAAAATTATTCATGAACTATAGAAATGTTCCACTCTAATGACTCCACTTCTGAAAAAAGATTCTAGGCAGGGACTTCCCTGGTGGCGCAGTGGTTAAGAATCCGCCTGCCAATGCAGGGGACACGGGTTCTAGCCCAGTTCCGGGAAGATCCCACATGCCACGAAGCAACTAAGCCCACGTGTCACAACTACTGAGCCCGCGCGCCTAGAGCCCATGCTCTGCAACAAGAGAAGCCACTGCAATGAGAAGCCCACCCACTGCAACAAAGAGTAGCCCCTGCTTGCCGCAACTAGAGAAAGCCCAAGCACAGCAACAAAGACCCAATGCAGCCAAACATAAATAAATAAATAAATAAATTTATTTAAAAAAAGAATCCTAGGCAAATATCCAAAATATAGAAAAAATAAACTTTATGCATTAAAGATGTTTGCCACAGCATTGCTTCAAATAGTAAAAATTATTAAAAACAATAGTGAGAAGTGATTTAATAAAGTATGATATCCTCTCAAAACACAATATTATACAACCATTAAAATAATAGCATTTACAAAGTATTTGTATAGCAGTATGGAAAATGCTTCTCACATAACCTTAGTTATATAAGCAATGCTCCAAGTATAAATTCAAATGAAACCAAAGTGTATGAAGTAAAAAATGAAAGTTTACTCCAGGGTACCCACTCCAGTGGGTAACCACTGCTAAAAGTTTTGTGTGTTTGCAAACTTTTTTCTACGCACAGAAAATTGTATATCCTGATAATTTTACTTATCATTGTCAGTTGAGCATTTTACATGTCATTAAATAGTCCTCTAAAACATTTTTAGTGGTAGTTTGATAATCTACTGTAGAAAAAATGTACGTTGACTCAACCGTCCCCTTAACTGTAAAGCTACAGTAAGCTTTTGAATGCAAGTAATTGAAACCCACCTAGTTAAGGAATGCAGAAAGCAACTAGAATGTGCAATGTAATGGTCCAGGAATGTTTTGTCTATGTCTCTTATCTCTACTTCTCTCCACAGCTCTGCCTCATTCTCCTCTCTCTGTAGACTGGTGTTCTCTGTTTTTCAGTTCATCTGGAGGATAATAGCCTTGACACAGTTCCAGAATTTTTACACGACTTCCATTCAAGATATCAGCCCAAACCGGAATTCCTAAGTAAGAAAGACAATATAATTGACCTAGTTCTGTCAGGTGTCTACCCTGGTCCAGTGAACAGTGGCCAGTGGATCAAGGTCCCTCTTCTGAGGCTGAATTAAGGAGGGTGATAACACGAATAGGTCCCTCTGTTCTCAGAGATGAGTGAATCACTGTGAGCTGAGAATACACCCCCAAGGATGTCTATTATGGCCTCCATATGTCAATTTCTCTTCTTAGAATGGACAGGTAAGTGAAATCATCAGGTCAAGTGATATGAGCATTTTAAGGCCAATTGCTTTCCAGAAAGAGCATCAACCTACACTTTCACCTGCAGTGACTGGGAGTTCCTGCATGCCTTCATCCATCTAAGAAAAGGAAGACCAACTTGAAAGAGAAAACATGGTATCTCAGTGTTGCTTTATTTTGTGGGTTGTTTTTTATCACTATTGAAGCTGAGCATTTTCTCAGATGTTTACAGACTAGTCCTTCTTCTGGGCAGGGCAGAGCTGTAGGCAGTTTCTTTCATACTCCTTGGTGAAGATAGTGAAGATTCTCCCCCACTGATAGGACAGATGAATGGATGGGGCCTCTGCAGCTGTTGCACAAATGTCTGCATTTCTTCCAGGCTGCCCACACCTGCTCTCCAGCCACTGTTGTCTCCTGCCTGGTTCTACTTTCAGCCCTGCCACCAGATCCCCCAGTCTTCCCCTCCTCCCTAGGAGCCATAGCTCTTTTAGGATAGAAGTCCTGGCTGTCCAGGTCTCCTAGCTCTGTCTTCTGGCAAATCAGTGTTTGTACAGAAAGTTCAGAAGTCCCCATTAGCAGGAGTCAACACTGCAGCGATCCTTACTGCAGCACAGAAGCTGGGCACTTACATGTGGTACAAGAACCAGCTACCTAGAGAACTTATCTGTGCTGACCCTGTAGATGAAGCAACAGCTCATGAAGACTGCAGTTTCATTCTGTTGCCCTGCATCTCTCCATGAGGTTTCACCCATCTTACCTACAGCGTCCAGTGCACAATTCTGTCATTGCATTTGCATATTGTGTTGTCATTATCTGTGCTGGCGACTTTTTCTCTCCCTAAAGTATCAACTCCTTGGCCTCTTGCCTTCCAAGATGGCCCACACTCTGTCTATGGAGTGTGTATCTCCCTGAATAAACCTTCTTTCACTTTACTATGTCTTGCTCTTGAATTCTTGCCTGCACAAAGCCAAGAACCCACACTTGGTGGCCATCCCAGGGACTCAGACATGACTTGGGATGTGACCATCCTCTCGCACCCCACTCTCTTCCCTGCAACATCTTTTCTGGCACCCAATGTGGGGCCTCAAAGGTCATAATCTTGATCCACCGATTGGGCTATGGCTTCCCCTCTGAAGGGTGGCTGGGACTTATCCTGAGCCATGTAGATTCAAGTAGCCCGCTAAGTGGCAGCTGATGTCGCCTGCACGATCTGGCAGAGACCAGTTCTCTGGCCTTGAAGAAGCCTACTGAGGCCAAGGCTTTTCCCCCTCAGTCTTTCTCATTCTCCTATTGCTCTATCTCTTTGGACTTGAAAAGATCCACCCAGACGACCACCAAACATCCAAATTAAGACTGTGTGGCAAGTAATTGACAACTTGGTTGGGTCTAAAGAACTCCTGCCAGGGGGCTTATCTGGTGGCGCAGTGGCTGAGAATCTGCCTGCCAATGCAGGGGACACGGGTTCGAGTCCACATACCGTGGAGCAACAGGATCCCACATGCCGCGGAGCAACTAGGCCCGTGAGCCACAACTACTGAGCCTGCGCGTCTGGAGCCTGTGCTTTGCAACAGGAGAGGCCGCAATAGTGAGAAGCCCACGCATTGCGATGAAGAGTGGCCCCCACTTGCCACAACTAGAGAAAGCCCTCACAGGGAAATGAAGACCCAGCACAGCCAAAAATAAAAAAAATAAAATAAATTTTTAAAAAAAGTATCAACTCCTTGAGGACAGAGTCTATGTCTTCTTGTTTATTATTTCTGTGTCTTCAGTTGCATGAAACTTCCCTGCTAGAATTGCTCTGCCAACATTTCCTCTGAGCTCCCTGGTTAGGGAGAATAAAAAATAGAGACTATAGTTAGAGTAGTGGCCCAAGAAGGACCATTTGCTATTCAAAAAGCTAAAGGCCTAAAAGGTTTTTGACTGAGGACTGAATTTCCAAGGCTTATGGTGAAGGGAAAGTAACATTTTTAAAGTACCTGTTAGGTGCTAGGTACTTGTATTATTCAGTAATCTTTCACTCACTTGGTTTCTCTCCTACAGCTGTCACGCTCTCTGCACCATAGGAAACCTGGTAGCCGGCAGCCCCAAGCTTACGTTATCTCAGATAAGAACCTGCAACCAAAAAGAAGTTTTCTCTTCTATATATAAAGCCAAAAAAGGACTCTGATTAGTTTTACTTGTGTCACCTGTCCCCTGTGGACCAATCACTGACCCAGAGAGATGGAATACTCAGACAGGCCATGGCCAAATTATATGTCCTATGGCAAGAGGAGCAAAGGGAATAGAAAAGCTTACCAGACCGCCGAGAGCATTAGTTACCAGGGCTAAAGCGTATTGGAGCCAATTGTCTGCCTTGAAAACCTCTCCTGTAACACTCTAACCATTATACTCTAAGGATGGCCTTCTTGTGCCCTGTAGACATAGATTCAAAGATCTTAAGGGGTCTTTACAGACTCTGGTTAAGAGAGAGCATGCACTTTTGCCAAGCCTTGAATGCTGGGCCTGTTCTGAAATAATGCAGAAAACTGGATAATCAGCACCTCTGGGTGGATCTGCTCCCACGACTAGGTCTTCAGGGTTTCCAAAACATTCTCACACCCCATTTGTTTGACCTCCCTCATTCCCAGTCCTCCTTCACCAAATAATGACTTGACTCTTCAAGCTCCTCTGGCCATTTTCTTCACTTGCTTTTTGAAAGAGATTTACTTTTGAAATTCATTCACCCATTCCTTCAAAAATAATTTTATTGAACACCATCTGTGTACCAGGACTATGCTAGGCACCTTAAAAATACTTTAAGAATGGAAGGCCTGCAGAGGGGTGAATCTGCAAATGTCAGCCCGACCAGATAAAGCCTTCTATTGAGTCCTTCCAGACTTTTCCTGACTCCCAGGTCTTCAGAACACTGAACAAGGCAGGTATGACTTACCAGCTGTGGTTTCCAGGTGTCCTGACCCATCCCTTTTCTGACTCAGTCACAAGAGAAATACAGGACATTTTTTTTCAATCAAACAAATAAGTTAATAAAACTATATAAACAATTAGGGAATTAGAGAAGATATGGCTGGAGTTTTTTCCTGGGGGTGGAGTATAACTGACTTCACACATGTATACATATGTGCTCAACTTGCCCAAGGCTGAATGGTTCTGACCTTACCAGCTAAACATTTTCTTTCTGGCAATTTTCTTTTCCTATAACTTAGCAACAGCAGCAATAGCAAGGTAGGCCCAATAGCAAGGTCAACTGTTCAAGGGTATCTCTGAGAACTATGACTTCTTAGTAAAGCTAAAGAAATAGTCTCCCTGGGCTTCCTCATCTCTGTTCTATTCTGTTGTCAGGGAAAGTTTTAAACCCAGTTTCCCCAAGCTAGAGTAAGCCACTCCTCAGCCACAATACTTTCTGAGTAATAACAGCTGGTAAGAGTTAAGAGCTCTCAGGTGCTTTTTTAAAAATAAATTTATTTATTTTATTTATATTTATTTTTGGCTGCATTGGGTCTTGGTTGCTGTGCTCAGGCTTCCTCTAGTTGGGGCGAGCAGGGGCTACTCTTCAATGCGGTGCACGTGCTTCTCATTGCAGTGTCTTCTCTTGTGGCAGAGCACGGGCTCTAGGTGCACAGGCTTCAGTAGTTGCAGCACTCCGGCTCAGTAGTTGTGGCTCACGGGCTCTAGAGTGCAGGCTCAGTGGTTGTGGCACACGGGCTTCGTTGCTCCGCAGCATGTGGGATCTTCCTGGACAGGGGCTCGAACCCGTGTCCCCTGCACTGGCAGGTGGATTCTTAACTACTGCGCCACCAGGGAAGCCCCTCAGGTGCTTTTTATAAGCAGTGTCTTATTCAATTATCATGTTAATCTGTAAGGTAGATATTATTTATCCTTATCTTAAGGATGAAGAAACTGTGGCAATTATCCTACGCAGGCCCAGTGGCCATGGCTCACGGGCACAGCCGCTCCGCGGCACGTGGGATCCTCCCAGCCCAGGGCACGACCCCGCAACCCCTGCATCGGCAGGCGTACTCCCAACCACTGCGCCACCAGGGAAGCCCCCCCTCAGGTGCTTTTAAAGGGCATTCAGCGCTCTCTGATAATCTCCCCAGAACTCAGTGTGGACTCTCAAGCCTGCCCTTGCTCTGAATGTGAAAAGAGTACAAATGGCACTGGTTGACCAGCCATGCAGTTATGTCTTCTAGGGTGAAATCTTTAACCTGTCAAAACCTTATACAGGTAGAAAAGATTACTCTGTAATCTTCATGTGCTACAAAGTAAAATCTCCTCAAAGTCTCAGAGTGAATGAAAGATAGAATAGGCAGGGATGCTGGGCCAATTACAGCTTTGCTTAGAAAATCCAGGCATTTGGTCAATGACGGAGAGGAGAAACTGAGACAAACCTGCAGGCAAGACAAATGAACAGCCGGAGTAGCCTCTTAGAGACCCCTGGCCATTGTATGCAGAGCTGACAAAGAAGCTGGATCAAGAAAGGCAAAGCAGACATCTGATTGAGGTCTCATCTTATATAAGGAAGTCTCTAGTGAATTGTGATTATGTACTGTATTGTCAATATATATTTTGATAGAGACTGTAAGTCTGTGACCCCCATTGGTAAGTCATAATCACTTCGGTATTCAGGAGATGGGAACTCTGTAGACCAGCCTCAGGCAGGTCAGGAAGGCACAAATTATGTTCAGAACACTGCACTGAGGGAGCTCAAAGTTTGAATGGGAATGGATATCTTTGGGTGAAGAAAATAGACTATTATTTGTGAGATAGATAGTCTAATATCATGTTACTCTCTGTTTATTTCCTGTGTCACCATCAAGCCTTTAGTAAAGTCTTTTTTTGTTTGTTTTTAATGTAGCGGTTTTTTTGTTTGTTTGTTTGTTTGTTTGTTTTTGGTGTGCCCGGCTTGCGGGATCTCAGTTCCCCGACCAGGGACTGAACCCAGGCCACGGCAGTGAAAGCCTGGAATCCTAACCACTAGACCACCAAGGAACTCTGAGCCTTTAGTAAGTCTATTTGAAAGCCCCAGCCTCACATCACCATGCTGCTAGGATTAAGGGCAGCATTGCGAAACAGCAACCCATCTATGTTTCCACATTCAAAGCTTCCACCCAGGAGCAGCTATAAATAGCCCCTCAGCTCTCCATTAAGCCCATATATGCCAAACCTCAGCACAGATACAGCCAAAAGGACGCATGTCACTTTCCTTCTCTGACGCTCAGTTCCCTCCTCTTACAAGTATAGCATGATGTCCCAGCTAAATGCAAACTGAATTCAGTCTGGATTGTGATAGAATTAGTGGGCTAGTGTATGCATTAGTTAACACACATGAGGAGGTTCCTGGGGAGAAAGAGGAGATGAATGGAGGCACTGTCAGGGACTCAGTCCCTGTACATGCTACAGTCCCTGTACATGATCTCCTTGGAGTGGGTGCCTTAATTTGAATTCCCCTAGAAACAGACCCTGAGACAGGGATTCAAGAACAACTCGTTTATTAGGTGGTGCAGGAAACACTAGAAGGGAAGTGAGGAGTGAGAAAGGAAGGGAGGGAGGTCCATAATGAACAAATGATCAAACCAGCTATCACTGAGGGTGACTGGAGCTTAATGCCATGCAGAAACTGTGGGAAACTGTGTTGAATACAGGCCTCAGGTTTTGCATGTCAAGGGTGAGAGAATGGTGTTACATACACCCATTCCCATCAGTCATTTGTTGAGGACTGCTTCAGCGAGTATTAATTCCCTCCACTGCCACCCCTGCCACTGTATTTCCAGCCTGCCAGATACAGGGGCTGTGTGATCTTCAGGCAGAGATGCAGATGCAGACAGGTGGAAGTTTGTTAGTGAGCACTTAGTGATAAAGCCCTAAGGTGAAGGGCAGAGCACCAAAAGCATCTGCCACGGAAGGGCTGGAGCATGGTATACATCATGTCTTTGTGAGACTTGGGTACATTTGGGGAAGCTTTGTGGCCTCAGTGGCAAAGGTAGGGAGCTGATAATTCCCTTTTTTCCCCTCCTCTACTACAGACTACAGTGCCAAGGTCAGAGCTGGAGGATACTTGCTGGAAAATTCTGGCAGAGGGTACCAGGCAATGGGAAGATTCCTTGAAGAGGTGTTTGAAGGATAAGAATATAAACAACTTCCCTCAATACCTGTGAGAGACCTCTGAGTACTCCTTGGAATGTCTGAGGAGACTTTTGAGGGGGACTAAGGTCCTGTATGGCAAATGGTTGGCTAAGCACCACTGTGATTGGACATTAATGTTAAGATAGCTTCTTTTGAACCCATAGTCTGGTGAGGCCTAGAATATTCAGGTTGCATAGAACAGGGGGGAGACTCCATGAGATGGCATATATCGATACAAAGGGGCTAAGGCAGTACTGAACAGAGAGGCACATTCAATAAAAGGCAACTTTTGTTACTTTGGTGATCTCAGTCAATAAAAGGGGTCATCAAAGACAGAAAAGGCACATTCCTCAGAATGCCAAGTCCTTCTTTGTGTAAAGTTCTACCTGTCTGTCTCAGACTTTGGGGAGTAAAAGGGAATCAGAGTCAACCACTTTCCCTCCCCAACCTAGACTTTCTGATCTAAAGTATTTGTGTCAATGTGTATTTATGTATATAGGTGATCACAACCATGGGCATGTCTCTGTATATGTAAATGATGTGTGTGCAATGTACATGTGTTATTGTGTGTATGTCTGTGGGCATGTGTGTCAGTCTGTGAGGTTTGAGGGGTGGTACCAATATTGCCATGTTCTCCTCTGCAACTTGAACCAAGCCCAGTGGTGTCTCCTTCAAAGCTGCCCTGTGATTCTGGATCCGGGAGAAATTAGAGGAGCAAGTTCTTGGGGCCAGCCTTACAGAGACTAAGTGGTGGGCTAAATAGATGACTGATGGTTCAGCCAGGCGCAGCCCAGGGCAGAGCCTAAAGAACACATTTGTGAACATGAACAGGGGAAGCAGAGACAGGAAACAGAGAGAACAGAGAGAGGTGAGGACAGGAGTGGGATGGGGCAGCTCAAAACTAGAGACAAGAGCCAAGAACTGAGAAGCTCTTTTCTGTGATGTACAGGATCCAGATAATGATTTTCTAACCCCTTATCTCAGGAGGCCCAGATTGGCCAGGCAGAGCTTCCTGGACAGTCTGTGTTCAATGACAGCCCAAGCTGAAGCAGGGCCAAGTTACAAAACAAACTGGATGAAGACAGAAACACAGCCTGGCTTCCCTGGGACCCAGCACAGCAGCCAGCGTCTGAGCAGACGTGTGTTTCATGTGCAGGAAATCCACTAGCCACTTTGGCCATACAGGAAGCAATTGTCCTCACAATAACAGTGTCGTGTGTTTGCACAGGGACAAACAGTTTATGAGGCCCTTTAACGGTATTATCTCATTTGAGCCTCATTCGGGCCTTTTGGAAACAGTGTCATATCCGTTTTATAGATGAAGCGATGTAAGCTTAGAGGTTAACTGATTTTCCCGTGTTTATATAGTAACTGGACACAGCTAGGACTGGAATTCAGGCTTGTCCTCCCTTCCTGGAGACATACAGGGGCCCCTGGAAAAGCAAGGGTCCACTTTATCGGGCCCTAGAAAGCCCAAGAACCTGGTCGTTCTTAAGCAGATAGTGTCCTCAGCTCAGCCACATGATGCTCTTCCTGCCAATCCACCCAGGGAACCTTGTGTGAGCTGAGATAGAGGGGACCTGGGAGCAGAATGTCTTAGGATGTGTCCAGATGTGTTAGAAACCTTGCCCAGTATGCATCTGGGCCTGGTTCAGCTCAGGCACAGAGAAGGAAGGCAGAAACACCTCCAGGGCTCCTCCACTGGAATCAAAGTACAAGCCCCTCAGCCTCAAAAGGAGACCTGGATGCCCTTAATTCCTGGCTATGAAAATAGCAATTTTCTCCAGGAAGATTCTTGGATTACTAAAAAGATTAATCCTCATTGGTGGAGGAATAAATGAATTGAGTCTGTTCCTCTGCGTTTCTTTGTACTTTTTGTTCTTCTACCATTCAGCGGGCTTACTGCTTCACTTAGTTCTTCAGGGAAGAAATGACATAGCAGGCCAAAAAGCTGTTTCTTAGCTTTTGAGAGTTAAAACCTCAGGCTGCAAGTGCATGTGATATAAAAGCAAGCTTCCCGTGACTAAGACTAGCTTGCGGCGTGTTGAAGTTGGGCAGAAGAGTCGAGGGGAAAAAAAGAGGATACCGGAAATGCTATACCTAAAGTTGACTGATAAGGTGTGGTTATGACAGAAACTTCAGTTTTAGAGAAAATCCAAGCACAAGGTAAACCTTGCAACCTTTGCTAGGTAGAGACCACAAAGGCAGCAAGCCCCAGAGTGGAGATGGCTGGGTGGTATAGCTGGGCAAACAAATCTGAGTCTACCTCACAGAGCTCCTTGCTCCTCAGTGCAGCAAGGGGCAGTAGCAAGATTCCTGTGCTCCCAAGAGTGGCATATAAGTGATAAATGATTACAGAGAATCCCAAGTTTCTTGAGCTTCTAGCTAGTTATGAGATCAATAGAATGATCCTGGGTCCCTGAGTGGAGTATGAGAGTGGTATGAAAGAGATGAACCTAAAGGAGTCAGGGTGATTGGAATGATGAACAACCCAACAGTGATCCCCATGCCTCTAAAAATATAAAACTATATATGCACAGCATGTACACAAGGTTATTTTCATTGTGATAATATTCCTAATAGCAAAAAAAAAAAAAAAAGAATGAGGATGATCTACCAATTCCACTTCTGGATATATATTCAAAAGAATTGAAAGCAAGGACTTGAATGGATATGTGTAGGTCTGTCTTCATAGCAGCATTAATCACGACAAAATAAAGTGGAAGAAACCCAAGTGTCCACTGACAGATGAGTGGATAAACAAAGTATGGTATGTGCATACAGTGGAATTGTATTCAGCCTTTAAAAGGAAGGAAATTCTGACACATGCTGCAACATGGATGCACCTTGATGACATTATGCTAAGTGAAATAAACCAGTCATAAAGGGACAAATATTGTATGATTCTCCTTAATAAGGTACCTAAAGTAGTCAAATTCATAGAGACAGAAAGTGGCATAGGGGTTGCAGGAGCTAGGGGGGAAAGGAGAATGGGGAGCTATTGTCTAATGGGTACAAGGTTTCAGCTGGAAAAGATTAAAAAGTTCTGGAGGTGGATGCACAACAATGTGAATGTACTTAATGCCACTGAACTGTGCACATTAAAACGGTTTAAATGGTACATTTTATGTATATTTTACCACAATAAAAAAAAAAAGAATATACTTTAGGGTGTGAGCGCCATGACATATTAAGTGAAAAAAAGCAAGGTACAGAATAAGCATAAAGCATGCTACTTTTTGGTTAGAAAGGGGGGTATATTCTAAGGATGAAAAAACTGCAAAAAAATCTTAAACATTATTCAACAATTTAATTGTTGGTAGTCTTATTGATAATGCAATTTGAATCTAATAATGTATATTATAGAATAATATAAGTAAATGTTAATGTTATTATAGAATAATATTATAATATTATATTATAGAATAATATAAGTAAATGTTAATATTATTAAGAACCAAGATTTTCAGTATAAGAGAAAGGGGATACAATATTAAATTCTAAGGTAAAGAAAAAATGCAATGTTCACTTTGAATTGGAAATATTAACATTAATTCAGTTTTTTTAAAAAAAAAATGTATTTTCCAGCTCTGTCTTTTGAAAGCACCTGCAAGCAATCACCTGTAGTAGATTCTATGAATGCCCTGTCCCACACATCCTCTTACACCTGCTCTGAGTTCACCTGAAGTGAATAGTTCTAGTACACACTTATCAACTCAAGCTTCTGATGAAAGTGCTAGGATTTTAAAATCTAGGGATAGTTCTAGAACAGTGAGGAATGAGAGTTGCTGGGTAAATAACCCAGCATTTCTGTCCCTGGGAGGGACAGTTCTGGGGCACATTCTAGGTCGTTCCTCAGAGGGTTCTCAGCAGGATTGAGCCCCATTTGCTCACAGTAGTAATTTGTTCATTAATACACGCTTTATTGGCTTTTTTCCCTTCGCTGATTCATCTCCCCACTTCTTTATTTGTATTTCTGGGGATCATCTTCCAAAGAAACTACCTGACCTCAAACCCGTGTCTCAGGGTCTACTTTTAGGGGAATCCAAATGAAGAAAAACCCTGATAGTAATCAGTGCAGCCCGTATTGTGATCACTAATTATTATTTTTCACTAAAACTAGCCACAGTTCCTTAAAGAAATAGCTTATGAAAGGTATGAGGCAGGTTCACAAGGTGAACCAAGGATATCTTATCATGCCAGAAAACAAGGAAGCTCTCAAAGACTAATGGAGACATATCATAAACACAAGGAGCCAGTTTGAAGGAATTCTCATTGACCAACTTTGGGATTATTTGAGAGTCAAAAAGAATAATGACTGTGAAACAACAAGGTCCTACTGTATAGCATAGGGAACTATATTCAATATCCTGTAATAAACCATAATGGAAAAGAATATATATATGTATAACTGAATCACTTTGCTGTCCAGCAGAAATTAACACAACATTGTAAATCAACTATACTTCAGTTATATATATATAT